>NC_141209.1:3380000-3545000 GCF_054491065.1 Syngnathus leptorhynchus | reverse complement strand
CCTTTTATTTCGTGATATTATTTCCACATTTTAGCACCATAAGGTGTTTCTGTGACGACGTTATGCGGGTCAAGGGTGGGGTGTAAATGGGGTGGTGGTGGGGCCGTGGAGGTCCTGGGAGGAGGAGGAGGAGAAAAAAAAGGTCCGCATTTGGCCCGATCATTTATCAATGTCAGCCACATAATGATTCTCCCCGCAGTCACCCTATTGATGAGGATAATTACATTAGCTCAGAGTGAGTGATCAATAAAAGCCCGCAGAGAAAATGCTTTATTATCGCCAGCCAGCAGCAGAACGAGAAAAAAAGAAAGAATAAGAAAGAAAAGACATAAGAAAAGGACAGAAAGGTTTTACAAGAGCTGGGGGAAATGCGGAGGAAAACGAATAAAGAAACGATACAGATCACGATATTTCCTCATGAAAAAAATGTATAAATGTTTTAATCGTTCTCATTTTTACATTTTTGCGCATTTTGTTTCCCCATAATTGTTAAAAATTATTTTGTGTAGCTGATTTAGTGCAGTTTAAAAATATTATTGTGTCCCTATTTTATTCTTAATTTCAACAAATTTGACATATTTTATGGTGCTGGATTTTTATTTTTAGTCGAGGAGAATTAATCGAATGGTTAAGTGGAGTTTAACCAAAAAAAGGCAATGCAGATTTTGGTGCTTGTTATCTTTGATTTATTGTCAAAAATTAATTTATCCCATATAATACTATTTTTCATTTGTATTAGATTTAAGGAAGAATATGTTCCATCACTGTAGACGTGATTTAAAAAGAAATAATTGACCTTTAAATTATATGCACGCTAAATAAAACCAAATATCGGACTGCTCAGGCGAGCTTTTAATGTTTTGCTGCGTTTTTATATTCATATCTAAAATGTTGTTGTTTTTTTATTTGCAAAATTCGGTAGATAAATAAAAAATATTTTTTTCTATCCTAGGTCTGATTAAACGTCACCGTGCATGCTTGCTATTTCTTATTCTTTACGTTGTGGTCGGTGTTTATTTGAAAGGCTAAATAGTTGAACGCATGCATGCGGGGCTGACGGCTTCTCTCTTCGTTCACACTTGAGCAAGCGCTTGTCTACTTAAAAATGACTGACACTCACACTCACCCCCTCCTCCTTAAATAAAACACACGCCACACACTGCACTCAAATAAATCTTAATGACGTAACAAACGGGGAAAAAAGACAAACATAATTAGTCAAATTAGAGGAGCCGCGGGGAGGCTGGAAAAATGCACTGTTGACCACTTGGGGAACAGAATTAAAAAAAAAAAAGAAGAAAGAAAAGCAGGCCTTGAGACATTCAAAATTGTCCATTTCGATCACTTAATATTGAATTAAGAATGCCTACAGGACATACCAGCGAATATTAATTCACTTTTGTAAAAAAACAAAAAAAATCCACCTCATATTTTGTTTCACATCGGTTTTTTTCTTCATATTATTTTAAAAACATAAAGCAGCAAAAATATTAAGAGATTTTTTTTGTTGTTGGGAAGATTGAAAAAAAAAGGCCCATATCAAAGGTATGTTTGGGGTTGATTATTAATATGCGCGTCATTAATTAAACGCCGCAACTAGCGACCCCAACAGGAGGCCGATGTAAGTATTTCTACTTTGCAGCCGTTCACATGCATACTAGCCACAATCAAACACAACGGATCGAGGAAGATTGGCGTTTTATATTTTACTATTATTATCATTACTATTCATTTATTTGTTCTTGGACATCTCATGACGTCATTCACCCAGATCTGATACGCATAGAACAAGACAATCTCATGTTGCCTATTTATGTTTTTTAAAATAAAATTATTTTTTTTATTAAGTAATTAGGCAGCGCGGTGGAAAGCGGTATGATTGGATCACAGTTCTGAAATTTGGGGTTCGACTTTCGGCCTTCCTTTGTGGAGAATTGGGGGCGCGGTTGCGTGTACCAAGGCTCTTTCCTTTTTTTTCAAGCTCCACGGATGACAACACAATGTAGAAAAAATGTAAATAAAGATTAAGATCTTGCATGTGGTCCTCAGCGGGGGGAAAAGGGGAGGAACAGCAGCGTCATGGAAGAAAGTGACAACAGAATCAGATAATTCCGATTCCCTTATTTAAGAGAACTGTTTAATGTCGTTGGCAAGAAAAATGATTCACATGTAAGCCTAAACCACAAGTTTCCAGCATTCAAAAGATTTTCAGCACAAATACAAACGCTTACATTTGAGTGCTGATCAATGCAAGTACAAGAGGTTACAATTAAATAAAATGTATTGCAAGACTAGAAAAAAGATGGTAACGCATCTGAAATGACAAGGTGGAAATCAAAAAATATTTTTACCGTTGAATAAAATTTATGGTATGTTCAAGACACAGATTTTGTGTTTTTGAACACTATTTGTTGAAAAAAAAAAGATTGCTTTTGAACAATACAAGTTATCCAAATTTTCATGACATTTTCCTGCTGACAGTTTGAACAAATATAACAAAAACATTTTTTAATTGAAAATTCCTCCTCCTTTTCTACTTGTTAAACACGAATAGGATCAGTACAGAACTTTAAGTACATTTCAAGTGGTGCACAAACTTTGGCATGGCAGGAAAATCCTGGTTGATCCCTGTTAGCGGTCGGAAGCCTTTGTGATGACAAAATAAAGTTTTTTTTTTTGTGCATCACTACAGCTGCTGCTCACAAATAGTAGCAATGGAAGGGTGGCTACAAGGTGGGAGTGGCCTGTTTTATCTCCAGTCGACAATAAACGCACTGTGTCCTACTCAGGCGACATCAACATTTGTGGTGATAATGACAGGCAGCCGGCGTCCTATCTTATCTTCGGGCCAGGTAGCGGAGTACCTGCAAGGGCGGGGTATAACCATTGTGATAAGCAGCATCTGGACCAATAGGAAGACTCTCTGGAGCGACTGTGTAAGTTAATAGAGAACGCCACTGGAGACGGGAAGTCGTCGGAAAAGTGAAAAGCACTTTATGGCACACCTGAATGCCCTGGCGTTGGGTTTCCCGGCCCACTCCCTGTGGGAGAAAGCCATTACGGGGCCGTAACACAGGGTGGTTGCGAGCAGGGCGACAGAGCTCAAGTGATGTGAGTGACAACATCACGTCCAGCTATTCATTAGGTGACCCGAGGGGGATCCCTGTGGGATATGCTGGGGTTACACTGAAGAACCGGACACGGTCCAGATAAGACTTTCTCAAGGTGTAAGAGTTCACAATAAGGATGGGAGATGGACTGCGGTCCAGGGGGTGGATGAAACAGGGAGGCAGGTGAAGCTCATGACAAGTAAAAAATAAATAAATAAAATTTATTATTAATATTTGCTCACTGATGTTTATGTAGGACTAATTTTCAAAAAAATTTTTCGTCAAAATCCCTGAAATTGGTTGAGGCAGAGTACTCTGCCGCACTGAAGGAGGGCGTACCTGAGCCAACAGGTAATTCATGCTGCCCAATTTTGTTGTAGATGCAGACGAGACAACGGATGTCACAAACAATGCACAGATGTCTGTAATTTTGCACTACGTAGCGAAAAGTTACGTGGACTGTGAAGTGAAGGTGGCGTTTTGGGAACAAAGTGACGGAGCTTTTTGTGGTGAAGGATAGACGCATGGACTTCATCTACAAATAAAGGTAAGACCACTAAGTGCGTGCGTGCATGCGTGCATGGAATGTTGATGAGATACGAAATAATCAGTAGCCAATTGAATAAGCTACCCATTTGGGTTTATATATTTGTAAATCTGACACTTAAGGAGTTAGTGCCTCACCAACCATAAACCTCACCTCCGCACGTCACGTGACGATAGCAGCGCTCCATCAATTAAACAATTTGACAGAATTCTGAACGATCAAGGTTACCTAGCGCGTTCCAACGGGGACGTCATCAGGTCTCGAAAATTGAAACCAAATCTATCCCTCGAGGACCAAAGTCCTATAAGTCACCTGCAGTTGACGTTGTGTTTGGACACAGAGGTGTATATTTACCTGCTGGCAGCCAGTCAAGGACGATGTGGCTACAAAGTATTATGGAGGCAATGAACATGAATGGAGGAAAAAAAAAAAGACAAATGAGTCGCATGAGATGACAAACACGCAGTCAGCTTTTTACATTTTTCCAAACCCAAACCTGCATGTACTTGGCTATAGTTGTTATTCGTTTTTGCTCAGATCATTTCCAGAATTGGACAGATTTAGACTTGGCTTTGGTCCCTTTCCTGTGGTCGGGAGATGACACTTTTTCTGGGTCGCTCCTGTCGCAGACTAAATGCCACACAAAGGGGGGTTGGGAAAGGGGGGGGGGGTGACCTTTACAGCGAAGCATGCTGCCTCCATGCCGACTGTTACCACTCTTGGTCCTGTAGGCACAAAATGCCCAAAATATGCTTTTAGAATAGCTTGGACATAATTTTCCGTTTTATTTTAAATATCATATGTGGTTGTGTTGCAGTGCAAAAGCCAACAAGGCTGACCGGCATCCCCGTGTCATTGTCGTTCACTTCCCCGTCAAACTTGCCATCATGCCTCCCTCCTTCCTGTCAGTCAAACCAGGCCTCGGTTCATGTTCTCATGCTCCATTGTTGTTTTAAATAACATCTGATTAGCAGGCACAGCTTCCTAAAAATAAAAATGAGCTCTCTCGTCATATCTGCTCGAGAGCCTGTGTTTTTTTCCAGCCTTCATCCAGCTCCCCGCTATTTTCTTTTTTTAATGTTTTATAATAGTTCGTCTGGCTTTTCCTGGAAAACTTTTATTTATTTCCACCTTGTGATATCTTCCTGGCAAGAGGGGATCGCCGACTAAAAGCTTCTTGCCGCCCGGGGCAAAAAACAGAGCGGCGATCTCTGCACATAAATAACAGAAGCGTGGAGGAAGTCTGCGTGGTGGTCTGCTGCAGGAATGAAACCTTTGCCTCGGTCCGTTGGAATCTCAACGGGCCGTTCAGACGTTTGCTTGAAGACGCATTCAAAAAAACAACAAAAAAAACCTGAATATGAACCCAAGATGGACATCTGAGTGGCTCTGCAGTAGACATTCGAAAAAAGCCATCTGGTCTCAAGAGAATTTTAGTTGGAAACTCGACTAAATATTAAGTGTTACATTATGCTCAAATGGAGGATTTGCTGGAATACTGTGTTTTTTAAATTATGGATAGTTAGCAGTTAGCTAATCATTAGCATAACTTGAAAGAAAAATATATTAAGGTCAAAAGTCCATGTCAACAAAGGCCTGTTGTTTTTATTGGAAATGATTAGTCTGCAGCCTTATTTCTGATCTATATTTGCTCTCACGTGGCGGAGTCCATCCAGCTGTCGTGACTTTGAAGTAGGCTTTCGAAAGGCGCATTTTAGCTGGCATTGTGTGTACAAAGCTAATTTATAGGAGCTGACCCTGACTCCTCTTTTGTGCAACGGCCATCTTGGAAAACAATGGCAGGAAGGCTCAAAACCTGAGAGGAACTGATTCTGCTGTTTTTTTTTTCTTTCTTTTTCTATCTGCTCTTATTCATCTGAGAATTTTCCCCCGGCGAGTAAAATAGTTTTTTGTGTCCAACAGGAGCCATAAAGTGATGCCTTAGCATTCCATAGGCAGGCAATAGGGTTGAGTTTAACTAGACACATGGGGGCAAGTTGTTTTGTTGAGGAGGAGGTGAGAGAGGGGCCGAGGGGAGGGGATGGAGGGAGGGCATGGCCGCCTGGTGACCCAGCAGTGACCCGGTGGCCTCCTGGTGGAGGGATCAAGGCCTGGATGGGAGCCGGCTAAGGGTTAGAGGTTTAAGGGTAACAAATCGAGCAACACCTCGTCGGCATTCAAGCGAGCATACCGTGTCGTTTTGGACTGCGTGAGTGCACAGAACAAATATAGAAAAGTGTATTTTTATTCTCCGCGGCGGGGACGGCTTCCGTTCTGAAAGTGAAATAGATTAAGGACCTGGGTGGGGAGTATTTGGGGAGGGGGGGTGATACTTAGTTAGGAAACAGTATATTTTTAAATTTGATTAGTAAATGAGGGTGTGCACACTTGTGCAACCACTTTCAGTTGTTTATTTGAATTTGTACAGATTGGAAAGTTTTGAATGGAATGATTTTGGTCTTATTTTTGTTATATCAAAAAAATGGCATTTGATTTTATTATTATTATTATTGTAATTCCCTATTGTGGGACAAATCGAAGCATAATCGATTCCAGACGTTGACAATTTGTTCACATGCAAGCTAAGCAATTATTTATTGGAGTGAGCAAAAAATAAATAAATAAATCTCAGTAATGTTTTAAAATGATTTTAACACGATCACTGTTTGCTTGCTTGTCAATGCTAGCATGATGCCAAAAAAGTGTCATACATGAATCACGCATTGGGGTAATTTCAGGAAAACCTCAGAAGACAGCGAGCGTTCTATAGGCAACGCAAATGTGCGTCTAAAAGCATCAGTCAACTTTACGGTCATCTTTTTTCGTGTTTACAGCGTCCCGCTTATGTTTCTGTCATTAGCATCCTCTCATAAAAGAATTTGCGGTCGTAAAGATGTGCTGCCACAAGTCACACAACATTCTCTTACCTGGTCAGATTGTATACAAGCAAAACAACTACAGTGAAAAGTTCATGGGGAAATTCTCAACCTTCTTTCGATAAGTTCAAGATATCTGGCTTGTTGAAGGTTAGCCAACATCTGCGCTTAAAATGATCTGTTGAAGTTCCCATTTTTTTTAAAGGCACTCGGTGATCGTTTGGTTTCTCTTAAGTAGAAAATGACAAACATTCATTGGCTCAAATACCAGGATGTTTTTTTTCTTTCTTTACTTGGTTCATTTCAGTTGTGGAATGCCAGTCGTACAAAACCAGCCAGCAAGTACGAAATTTACAACACTTTAATAAACGTTTTAAATTCACACAGATGCGGAAAACGAAAACAGTTCTTGAATCGTACTTAAAGACAGTCTGTAAGATGAATTCATCGAAATCTTAAGAGGAACTTGATAACGTGAAACAGGGAAGGAAAATGGGTCAGGGCAAGGCCGTGGCCTTAATCAGCCGCCGTTCTATTCTCTCGTTTGGAGAGTGACTGAGAGGGCACTGAGTGACGCAGGTGAGAGCCAGGCGTCCCAACAGCCCCCCCCCCCCAGAACCGCACCTCGCTTATCTGCGTACGGAACGGAAGAGGAAGGAGTGACAAAGGCCAGGGGCTCTGGGTGTGATAAGGAAGGGCCTTATGTCCAAGCTCGGGTCCTCCATCACACCACGCCGTCAACCGGGGGAGCCAAGAGTTGTTGACCAGGAACCGGGAACCTTCTTCAAGATGGACTTTTTAGTCGCCTGATTGTACTTTGTAGCAAAAGCTAAGAGGCAGGAAGGTAGCGGCAGAGGGTCAGCTAAAGTTCAGGGCGGCAAAAGGTTCGACTTCAAACAGGAAAGCGAAATTACTTCCGGATTTTGCCGTCTACCCCGGTGTTCCTGTTCCTGCCCTTCCTGTGCCGTCACCCTCGACTATCGTTCCTTCCAGCTAAATTTATGATCTTGATCTTTTGTCCGCGACTGGCGCGTCGGTCCTGCCGAGGGCGACAATGTCCGTAGGGAAGCGATCTTTGAGGAGGATCCCTCGATCTCTCTGGCAGTCCAGTTCACCTATGAAACCGTACCAGTAGATAACAAGGCCGGGTCCAAATCTGAGATACACAGAAAAACAAAGTCTTAATAGCTATGAATCATAAAAGGCACGTCATGATCGAGGGAGGACAAATTAAGTCCTAAGAGACAGAAAGATGCACGACGCGACGTAAGAAATAAGTCTTTGATCGCCATCCAGAAAAATTCCGTTGTCCCGGATGATAAAGATCTCTCTAACAGGGTGATACACACTTCATCACATTACAATGGCGGGGAAATAACAATAATATGTGAAATAACAAAGGCCTCCGGAACCTGTCATCGGAAGCCTTTGGTATATCGCAGAGCACGCAGAGTTCAGCGCAAAGCCTCGAGACTTAAACGGCGCATGTGGCGGTTAATGTTAGCCAGTCCAAAAGAATCCAGCTGTTTCATTCACATTTGCTTTGAAAGACAAAAAAAAAATGACTTTGTGAGCTGTGCCGGTCCCAAGAGTCGCCAGTAATGAGTTTCCAAGCAGCTGAGAAATCCGATTCAGACTATCTAAACACAAAACGAGTTTTAACTTTGATAGTTTGCTGTCGCCCTCGCAAAATCTGCAATTCTCGAGGCTTCGTCGCTACTCCCGAAGGTCGGGAAAGGTTCAGAAGCGGTCCAACTGGTGAATCTCTTCGCCGGGAATGTCTTGGGCTACCCCACAAAGGACACTAAATCATCTTCTGAGCTCTTTATTGCACCCCGAAGAATCACCAGTGGCCTCTAGTTGCTTCGTGGAGATCGTACGTTTTGCTTTGAACGCCGGACGCCACGCATGAAGACATGTCCCAGTTGAACTCTGACCCGAGATCACCTTCCTTCGCCGTTCTCGTGCAAAATTCAAGGCGCTGACAGTGCGGCCGGCCCAGACACCATCGACAGTTAACACCGTTGCGAGCTCCCCCCTCGGAGACCCGAGACAGGAAACGGGCAAAAAAGGGCCACATGGCGCTGTGCGAGTTCAGCTCCGAGGTAAAGTGCATAAAAACTTCACCCGTGGCCAAATTCCCGTTGAAATACTGCCGCCCGCTTCCCCTCCCCCCGTGGTGTGGTTTTAATATCAACTTTGGGAATCTTTTCTATGATTATGATTTATAAGCACTTAAACGACACCTACGTGGTTAACCTTACAACTTGGACAGGAGATTTTAATAGCGCGTACACCCCTACTGTTCCAGCACATGTGACGACTGTGTACAGGTCTGGTGCCATCGTGACAAGGCGTCGAGGCCGTAGTCTACTTACAGACACTTTTAAAAAAAATTTGTTGGGGTAAAAGCTCGCCGCCTGGTTCCCCCGTGAGGCCCAATGTGCTGTCCTGCGCCCCATCCCTGCATTCTAACTTTTACTGTGCGTGATTTACGGCGCTGTATCTATGGGCGAGCAGGCCTGGAGAAAGCCCACAGATGCACGCTTGCAAGTTCACCGCAATGTCACACACATACCTCAGCCTCTCAACACTGCACACCAAGTACCCCCCCCCCGAGCCCTTAAGTCCCACCGTTTCCATAGCGGACAGCAACATGTCTGCCGGGTCTTAATATGGAAATGTTATGGAAACAAAATGTAAACATTTACATTAGATGACTTTTGAACGGGGGTTATGTTTCTTTTTTTATTCAGCTGCTGTGTTGTACGTAAGGCCGACGGAGGGTTGGGATGGGGGGGGGGGGGGGTCTGCGGAACGCAGAGGACAAGCGGGGCTGCGGCGAGCGAACGGAAAGGTTAAAACTGTACATCAACAGATAAGACGGCCGAGGAGAATACATCACGTCGAAGGGTGGGGAGGGGGACCGAGCGCAAATTGAAACATGCAAAATTATCAACGCCAGGGGAGCCGTGTCACTGAGGCCTTTCCATACACTCAAAGAAAATAAATGTGCTCGGAATGAATCCTACAGGGATGCTGAGGTAAGAAGTAGACGCTGGGGATTGAAACAACAGCACAAGGGAGGGGCCGAGTGGTGGTGGTGGTGGGGGCATGGCCGAGCTGGAAGTCGACAAGATGGGATTGTAACTCAAAAGTGCGCAATCGCAGACGGAGTAGTGCAAAAATACACAAGGGTTATATCGAAAGAGACGGTTCTCACAAGAATTTGGCAGGCCCTTGCTCTAACTTTCCGAACTTTAGCGTCTGGTTCCAAAAGGGGTCAGGATTTATTTGGTCGTCGATTTTTCGGTTGAAAGGTATTTTAATGAGTGTCGAGCATTGTTTTTTTGTTTTTTTTAAGGCAGGGCTGGCGTGACCTCTTGTTTTATTATTTCGGTGGTGATAAATTACAACATCACAGTAATGCATTACATACTGTATACTGTATTTACAAGTTGGGTCGTGTAGAGGAAGTTGGGAAGATTTTTTTTCCCCCTCCCGATACTAAGGTACATTTGTGTATTGTGCTGAGTGTTTGAGGTCGGATTGAGGGCTGGCAATTGTATTTTTCACTAATGTAAACTCATCTGTGTAATTTATCAGTGCCAAGAAAGATAGAGGAAGATTACCAAGTGTTATCTAGTTGCCATACGACAACATTTGGGTCAGGGCGTTCCTCACCTGACCTAGAATGAGATCATTTGCACTATATAGTTGAAATTAAAAACATTAAAAAAAACATTTAAAAAAAAGATTTTTAAATAACTAAAAGAAAATATTAAAAAATTAAATTAAAATCATCATAAAATGCTGATCACGATTTTAATATGACATTCCTTATAAAAAAGTAGCTATAAAGTTCTTTATATTACAATTGTGACCATTAATTTTGCATTCCACATCAGATTTGAGGAATTGCTCAAATCTAAGCATCCTTCCTGAAATGAACCTTTGACATTTGTAAACCGCTCAAGCACACTCCATGCACCCCCCCTCATTTTTTTTCTTATCTCCCAATCGCAAATTCTCACTTTCTCCGACCCCCCAGTGTGCCTGACAAAGCTGCCATTACCTCCGTCACCTTCTCGCACTCACCTTAAAAATCTTATCTCACACAAGCGCACGCACAGTTTGACTGACCCTCTACCAATCAGTTCACTGATAACCTGCTTCACACATTTGGCCGTGAATAAGCACATCTTATAATAGAAGCGCTTATTTGGGGATATTTGGTTGTAGTTGGAATCAGAGAATTTCTAGACTTAAAGTGACCCATTTCTGAAATTTAAACGCACTTTTACCTGAAAACATTGGATACAACTGTATTGTGTTTGTGCATAACTTTGAAATTAAGCTAATCTGAATGCTAATGCCTCATCCCGGAGCGCAGATCTTCTCTTGCCAGCTAATTGTCACCTTAGAGCACAAAAATGGTTTGATGGCTACAATGATAACGCGCTGAGTGTGAATTCATTAACACCTGATGCTAATACTAAAAAATTCTATATGAGCCATCTTGTCGGCTTCCCGCGGTGGGGATCGGCTGTGCAGACAGAGGAGCGGCAGCGCCAAGGGGATACATGCTCCTTTAACCTGTTATGGTGAACCCCCAGCAGTAATTGCCTCCCGTCTCTCGGGAACGACGACTGTTCGGGGACGGCCGCAGCTCCTCAGACCCCGCCGCGGCCCTGGACCTAACCCCGGCGGCAAGCATGTTTTCAATTTCGGATGCTCCCCTGCTGAAGCCGTGGCCCTAATCAACAGCAGTTTGTATCGTAACCCAATCCGGCCTTGCGAGGGCAGCGGCAGGCTGACCGGGCGGCTGCAAACTTGATGCGTCCAGCTGAGTGTTAAGTGTGTGCGTGCGTCCGTAATATCGCGTGTAAACGTGAGGTCACGGGACGGGGTGCCCGATACGTTCACATATCGCTGTTGATGTGAACGTAAACATACGAATCACACACGGTAAACAGACCGGCGGGCCAAAGTAATTAGACAGCCAAGAATATGTCAAAAGCTTGACATACGATTTTCTTGCATTAAATCACAGTTTGCAGCTGATTTTGATTCGCATAAATACCAAAATTTGCCAAGAGATTTTGTACAATCCCTAGCAAACTAGGCTTGACTTAAAAAAAAAAAAGCACCTGTTACTTGATTGTTTTTGCTTCAATTCATTTATCGTTACGCAATCGTCTTGATTGAAAGCACGGGAAGAAGAGTGCCAACATGAAAGTTGGGCACAGTAAAGCAGGTGTGAATGTTTGTCGCAGAGGACCTACTGGCCTTTTTGTCCATCGCTAAAACCCCCTGCCCCAAAATTAGAGCGTGACCTCACAACGTGTTCCTGGGAGAGAGCGCGAAAAAAAAAAAAAAAACAGGCCTGGCTTTTGTCCAAGTCAGCACCTTTGGAAGTGCAGTGGCGTTAGCGCCACTAAATCAACATGTCAGCACCCGGCCTAGTAAACTTCTTAAGCCAGGCTAGCCCACACACCTAATGAAGTGGCGTGAATGCCCATCTGTCTTGCAGGGGGGCGGGGTCCATACAAAGGAAAACCGAGAAATACATACATTTGCTATTTTGATTTGAACGGAGGCGCGATGCAAAATAAACGAGCTATTAGTGTCTTTCGGCTGGCGACCTTGGCCTCGGATTCCGAACTGTCCCAGTTTGAGGGGCAAGATTGGGGATGGACACAACCTGGGGGTGGGGTCACGAAAAGCTGTGTGCTTACTCTGCACTCTGTTTACATTCCTGAGGGTAATTTTAGCCCCAGGGGGTGGAGAAGGGAAGGGGGTCCGACATGTCGTTGGGGCTTGTCAGAAATCGATGGTCCAGCCGGCGCAGTGGCGGCACCTGGACTTGTGGGTGGTACAGAACAAAAATATAAATAAAGACCCGACGCCTTTTTTGGAACAAGGTGAATTTAAAACATTTTAGAGCCACTTTGATCAAATTTAAGACCTCTCATTAAAAGGAGTGGTCTCATTAATATATATTTGAAATTGTGCCATTTTTAAAAAAATATTTCAATGGTACATTTGACATTTAGGAGCCTTTTTTGAGGAAAATGAAATAATTCAAAGCTGAAGAATAGATCTGTTGACTCAGAAGCCGTCAGAAGGTGCGTCAAGGAGACCGGACCAACCATGGCGTCCACGCAAGGCTTTTGTTTGCATAAAAATTCAAAGGTGCAAATCTAATTGTGTTGTAGTTTTAAAAAATTTGCTACGCAAACAAAACAATAATCCCAGCTCGAGAATCGCCTGCTGGGATTTGTCTTTTTATTACTCCCAGTTCCCTCAAAGGCCGCAGAATGTCTGCGTGTTTACAATTTTCGAAAGACAAGGAGGGAGGGGTGGGGGGGACGCGACGACGAGCATGAGACGGAGCTTATCGAAACTAATTGGGCGAGGGATCGGGATAGAAGTTAAATGTTGGGCTACATGTAATGAAAGTAGCCGTGCGGGGGGACAGCGAGGGGTCACGGAGGGCCCACACCAAACAGTGGTCCTCAGGCAATCTGGTATTGATTTGCACTCGTTTGGGGATGAAGGTGGATGCTGGCGGGGGGAGTCACGGGGGAGTCATGTAGCAAAAGAGAACGAGAGTCAAAGACAGATGCTCAGCCGGAGTGGAAGGGTCTTGTGAGTTGTCAACTTGACAGTTTAACCCCCTTTTGGAGGAGAGCAAACAAAGCAGGGGATCTCGCGGGCTGACAGCGTTGATCCGTCATAGCCATGACACTGCAAAGCCCCTCGCCATGCCCGCCGAAGAGAGGAAGCGCTGCGTGTGTGTGTGCGTGCGTGGGTAAAAATATGCAAAAGCACATTCTTTTAAGCCGCAGAAAATAGATTGGGTAACGCTTGACGCACGCTCAGACTCGGGATTTGATATTGATTTGAGCTTTCCACCATTGTGTGTCCTCCAATGCGCTTTGATTTTGGTTCATATGGAGGTATTTTGATTTGGACATAAGTATGGAAGTCGGGAGCGTTCTACTACATTGCCGAGTGTATGTACATTTAAAGACATATTTGGCGGTAGTTGAAAATACAAGTCAAAATAATCCATTCGTGTCACAACACAGTAAAAATGATTTGCAGCATCTTTATGATTAAATCATTATTTTATTGCATATAGTATTATACGTTATATGTATGATATATTTTTATTTTTTTTATTTTATTAAATTATTTGCCACAGAAAAATACTTACAAATATTCTTAAATTATTATTTTATTATATATAGTACTATACACGTAGTATTATTATTTTACTATTAAATTATCTGTCACAGAAAAAAATAGACTCCTAAGAAAAAGTTGAATGAAGGTCTTGCCACAAGTGCAAATACGTCAACGTTCTTCTCCCGTCACTCAATCTGCGAAACAGACCCTCGAAGCACCTTCGTGTACTTAAACACCTCTTTTCCTTTCTTAAGCTCACACTGCTTTGTCAGAGCAAGTTACTCCCCCCCAACCTCCCGGCAACATAATGCAACCCTTAAAAAACAAACACACCCGAAAGGCTGTCCACGTCAAAATTAGAGCGGCCCTTATTGTCCCCATTATGGCCCATGGCGGCGGATGCTACGGGGGTCCCTCGCCTGTGAGGAGTTGTCAGACTGTGGACGCGAACCCGCTTGACAGGTAATCTGAATGTCTTCAATTAGCCCAATTAGGGCTGTCATAAACAATTGCGCCAGCAACACAAACAGATAAACGCACGCACAAGTGCACAGGGCGTACACACCGCCGGGGTCTGCAGAGTATTAATGAGAAGGGTAATGGGTATATCTGCGGACGCCTGACTTGACTTTTCCCGTGTGTGTGTGTGTGTGTGTGTGTGTGTGTGTGTGTGTGTGTGTGTGTGTGTGTGTGTGTGTGTGTGTGTGTCCATCTTTCGAGGCCCCGCCTTCGCATTGCTCTCAGCTGCACACTGCTGGCTGCTACCTGGTCACTTCAAATTGCGCCATCTCCTTTCATTAGCACGTTGCCGGCTGAGAATCTGAAAGGCCGTGACAAAATTCATTTGAGACGAGTGGGAGCAGATTGCCTGAAGCAGGTGCTATAGGGGAGATAAAACCAAAAAAAAAAAAGAAGCAGCACCTCTGTGTGTGCCGTGTTGTCTGGCGGCACGTGCAAGTGGGTGGGTGGTTGGTGGACGCTTTTTCACTGGTCTTCACATTCGGTTCTTGTCCTTGCTATGGTAAATGGGTAATGACATGTAAGTGCTTTGGGGGGGAGCGGGGGAGAGAACGGCCCAGTGCACACTTTTACAAAGCTGTGGTGAAATCTAAATATTGTTTCTAGCGTGACTAAACAGGGCAACGCCTTAGCAGCGAGGGGTGACAACGCTAACATTGTTTGATTTGGTCTCCCTCTTCATATTATCTTATCGCGGCGCAAAGGTGACACCCACTCAGCTTTTGTGTTCCATCTACGGGCGCTTCGGCGCGAGCTAATCTTGAAAAGAAGGATTTCACAAACGCGAGACTTGAGCAGAGTTAGCATCAATATTTGAACAAGGCCGCGGCATCGACGGCGGCGAGATCACGTCAAGCAACAAGGCTGACATGTTGGGTGCAGTCCTTAGAAGATTCTCGTTTGGGTTTCGAGGGAACCCTGGGCCGATTTTTGGCTTGTGTCGTCGCCTTGAGTGGAAAGGAACATCAAATATAACGTCGTTTTCCAATGGCAAATTATTATTAGTGCAGAAAACTATTTTTTTTCTTTATCCAATGCATCGATTAATCGACATCATTGAAATATTAATTGGTTATTCAAATAATTGTTATATATTGTGATGTGTAATTCATTGATCTTGTTGGAAAAACATTGCGATAAAACAATTCCCCACCCTTGGTTAATTATTTTAAAGTTATCGCCTAAAATTACTTTGATTTCAAGATGGACCTAATTTTAAGTGACGTCTGCAAAGACAAAAACTGGAGGGGGCGAAGAAAAAAAAAAAAGACAAAGAGAAAAGCCATCAGCGGGCAAGTTGTAATGGGAAATTGCTCTTGGCAACTATTTGTTCAAGCACCAGATTTATTTCGTCTTCATGCCAACCCGACGAGCCCCCGTTGGAAAACAGGGCAGGTTCCCCCCTAATGAGTAATCTATTTCCAAGCAGTCGTGTCTGGGCATGACAGTTTACTGAGAAGCTTGAAGAACTGGTAATTACCAGCGTTACGGGGCAATTAATGCATATTACACTGCAGCACTCATAGCGGTGACTGTCAGCTCCCCAATAAAAATGAGCACTCTTCAGCTAAAGGCTGACATTAATTGGGCCCTTAATGACTATGCAGAGGAACCAAGCCAAATAGGAACAAAACAGTGGAATCACTTTGACTCCGGCAGAGGGTTGAAAAGTGGACTAAAAATGAGATTAATTGCTCTTAGAGGGGGGAGGGGGTTTGGAATTATAGGGTGCAGAAAGAGCAAGGGGTGCTCATACAGATGACAATTCAATTAATTATTCTATAGTGCATTTTCTAGGCAAAGCATACGGTTAGAGTCGGTTTTAAGATGGTGGAAATATATTTGCACTCTTCTCAAAGGTCAATATTTTTTTTCTTATTGGTGGAGCCTTGAACACTGATCTTAGCCGAGGAAAAAAGGAGGCCCGAAGTTCGGCTGAATAAAAAGTGAGTCATCATCATAAAGCATGTGGTTATTGCAAAACAGGCGGCATGATGTGCTGATCTTGAAAAAAAAAAAAGTGATAAATTAATCCCACATTGGCCTCTCGATAATTACGAAAATAAGAAATACTGCTGATTAGAAAATCAACAAAATAAAGTACCAAAAAGTAAACAACTTTAACGCGAACCCTAATACATCAAATGGGATTTCTGATAAATAATCCAAACAAATAAAATAAACTGACACAAAATAAATGGGAAAAATAAATGTAATAAATTACAAAAAAAGAGAATTATAGGAGTTGCTGAACCCCCCCCCCCCCATTTTTACAATTAATCATTTATAAAATGCATTAGGCACATCTAAGAGTAAAATATTTTTAAAAAGTCATAAAGTGAGCAACTAACACATTCCACCCACAGAAAAGTTTCATGAATCAAGGATTTACCAGAGATGTGAAATTCCAATTAGCGTTGCTATAAATCTATACTAGGCCTTAATCTCAATGCAAGATAGTAAAAAAAGAAAAAAAATAGCAGCGCACAAACACACGGCACCATTTGCATACATTTTTGATTCCGGATTTCCTGGCTATTTAAATATGCGGTTAGAAATAGTGCGGCGCTGCCTCTTGCGCTGTCACGCCGCACACTCACGCTGTCATTGGCCCTGATAGAACTCACGCGCTTCAAAGGCGGCTTTGCAAGGAGCAAATATTTGAATTGCAAAAACGCCTCATCTTCCAAAGGGAGCCAATTGAAGAGAACTTTTTAAGGAGTTTGAGACGAAGCGACGACCCCCACCCGCCGCAACCTCGAGGAAGCTCTCCCCTCTCGTATTCACCACGTAAGCGCTCCCCTGGCTAATTTGCCATATCCAAATTTGTGTAATGGGATATGACACATTCTACAGGGGATTGGCAAGGGGGGAACTTTAATACGAGGAGAGAAGCGTAAAATGTTTAAGCTTGCCTTGTGTATAAATGAAATCCACCACCCAAATCCGGGTTCCGTTACAGAATGAAGCGTAATTAGCTGCTTAAGTTCTCTGGCGAGGTCTTTGAGCGAGATCCTTAAGATTCTACGCAAACACGTAACACCTCGAGACTTTGTATGTGTTCGCCGGAGATAAATGCGAGAGCGTTTCCAGCTAAAGAGAAAATGTCCAAAAATAATCTGAATCGTAAATCAACAGCGCGGCTTATTGGTTTTCTCAAAGTATGAGCCCGAGCGTTTGATGCCAGAATAAATAGCGCCGTTAAGCCCGAGCGAGTAAAAGTGGAGGCATGAAGGCCGCGGACAACCTTAACATCAATAAATAGTCATCGTCAGACATCTAAGAAAATATTCTCGCAACAAGGGAGACACTCATCTCCCGACTTTATGACGAGACACATCTGCAAAAGTTGAATCCCAGCTTTTAGGAGTCAGCAGTTTTTCATCGTGCTTAATATTTTCTTGCTGTTTATCATCACTAAATCATGTCCTTAATGTTCGAGAGAAAAGGGCTGTTTTAAATTCCGTCTTTCTGCCAAGGATAAAGACCTGTCCGTTTTTGGTGACCTTTGTTGAGGGGTCATCAAATGAACAAATGGCAAAGAACAGCAGTCCAGTTGTTTCATTCCTAAGGATGTTCGATACCACTTGTAGTCAGACTGATACCAGTCCGATGATTAACCGATACTTTAGTACTTTTGATATATAAAATATCATTTAACAGAATGAGCAAAGACGTTTCTTTGCGAAGAAGATAATTTGCAGATGTGTCAAACGGCCATTTTGCATAATGCCATCCGCTTTTGTATCAATGGCTGGTATCGGTACAATAAGGCCGGTATTGATACTGATACCCGTTGCTTTCTGGTCACATTCACAACTGCCTATGCACGAAACATATATTTTAGCTTTTTTTTAAGTACACACTGATTGATTTATAAATCGTGTACCGCAAATTGATTAGTGCCGCGATTGCCTTAGCCAGCAGGCTAGTCTCCAGCGGCCGACACGCAGACATCACGGAGACATGTTTGCGCCGAAATCAAATGCGAATGATGGATTGCTTAACTGCACAATGACCTCTGTCACTGGGCGCTTGTCCTAAATCAGACGTCGGCGATAAGGGGCCCCACGCTCGCGCTCACCTTGGTATTTTGGCCAGCAGACCTTATCTGAGACTGGAGGAAGTTGGAGTAATAACTAAAGACAAGCCGCAACAAAACCCGGCCTCACCTTGTCAAACATGGTTTACAATGTATAAGCCCTTATTTCCAGCTTTGAGGCTGTTAAGGCAATAATTACGTCACGTTTTGGCACTGCGGTGTTAAATTACAACAAAAATTTAATGAAAAAGAAAAGTTGGACCAGAACCAGAGAGAAGGCTGACGATGAACAAAACCAAAATACGCTGAGGTTCACAGTAGGAGGGTTAGCACGTTTTCCAATCAGAACACATGCGATGACGCGTTTGTGCGCGTGTGAGAGCGCGAGCTAGCATGCTTCCAGGCAGTGGCATCAAAACGGTGGAGGGAGACCAAACATGACATCAAACGTCGCAATTAGCTGACCCCTTTTCCCCGGAGTCGCCGTTTGAAACGGGCTGCCTTTAAAAAGCGTGATTAAAATATGTTTGCTTTCTTATTCAAAATGACATTTGACAAGGTTAGCAATATTTCAACTAACTGCAAAAACATTCTTGCGGCCGTAATCCTTGACTTTTTTTTTTTTTCCCCCCGCCGGTCGCAGGTAACCTCCGAGCGAGTTTCCCATGAACTCATTGCTACAATTTGGGGAAAAGAAAACCGCCGAGAGGGAAGAAGAAAAAAGCGTGTTTTGTTTCACCCGCACGGTTGAAGCTAAATGTTTTACAATGATTATTCAGGGAATTTAACCCCCCTTTTATTAAGTCATTTTGGTAACCGCCAGCTCCATCCTTGCACGGGACGGGACATGAGGACTGTCAGCAGCTAAGCGGATCAAGTTGCTCAAACTGTTAAACCCCCTCATCACCAAATTAGGAGAGGTGTAGTCCACAGTCTAGTGGTCAGTCCAAAAAAGACCAAAAAGTAAACTTACGGGGATGACATTAAACCACAATCGTAAAACTTGGAATTGATGTCGGGGCTTCAAAGAGAAATGCTGAAGTCCTGACAAAACAAGATGCAGATAAGTAAGGATTCATAGGCCGTATCAAGTTAATGGTTTTCACATTTACTCGAGTCACTGGGGGAAGGGAATGTGTCAGGATTGGACGGAAAGCCAGGCCGGGCTTTAGCGGCAGCTGAGTCTTGAAAATGGTGGTGGCACTTTGGATCAGAGGTCTTTTCGCCAGACAGCTCAATGCTGCCGCTTTCACTTAGAACGGCCGACCAAATCGGAGTTGTCATTTAAATGGAGTGAATTATATCGATATGGCTCAAAATGAACAGCAGATTTCTCTGGCATTTTAATGACAGATATTTGTCAAGGATTGAGCTTTTTTTTGACATGGACTCGTTGAAAGACGATGACGAATACACCGGTATTGACTCGACACTGTACGGCCGTAATTGATGTGGACGGTTTTGTGTTGGAAAAAAAAGTACTAGCATGTACCACCGTAAAGGTACCTAGCTAGACAAACAAAAATAAAAGAAAAAGAATGTCAATATATTGAATGGCAGAGTATAAACTGACATATTAACCTTAGTCGATGCTAATTTCCCATAAGCATGTCAGTCATGTCTTAGCGTTAGCGCTAGTTATCAAGTTTTCTTTTACGATGAACTCCAATTGGATGTTATTAAACAGCTTAAAGTACACTCGGGGATGGATAGAATCACGTACGTTGTTTTTCTTTGATTATAAATCGATTTAATTAAAAATTGAGAGTATCCAAAATTGGAATGACGATTATATTTCGATTAATCGTCTAGCCTGAGTTGTAGCTGACTTTACTAATGTACAATCAGTCACTATGATGCAGTTTAATATGATATTGTTTTCGAAGGATGACTACTTTTGAGACAAATCTGTGTAGCTTACACTGCTTGTATATTAACTCGCAATTGATGAGCATCATCAAAAGGTCAGCACTTGGACGCAGGCTCCTCATGTGTCTTTGATTACACTCTCCCACTAAGAGAGACGCAGGCAACAAAGTTTAAGCTATCAGGCAATCAGACGGCGGACAGACGTGAAACTCAAAACAGAGGCAGCTTGAGAGGAGAAGGCAGCCTGAGTTTGAAAAAAAAAAATGGCTGGAAATGGTTCCTGACGAAGGTCTTTAACAAATGCCAGGCCGGTGAGGAAAGACTCAGATGTGCTTTTCTAGCAATGAGGTCCTGAAGAGAATTAATTGTGAAATATCGTACAAAAACAAATACCTTTCAAATCTGTTACTTGCGGGATGTCAATCAAAAACGACTACCATGAACCACAATCAGATAAAAAGCCAACGCAGGCAAACAAACAAATCTCAACCGTATAGAAAAGTTATTCCGGTTGAGTGATGAGGTCATCCGAGGAGCGAAAGTTTTGAAATCCCTTTTCCAAGCAAAAATGAGAAATGATGGATGGGAAAATTCAAAACAGCATCACAGCATTTGACATTAGTTATCACGGGGATTGATTTGAAGGTGTTTTATAGTTCTGTGGTTTTACAACTCTGCTTAGAATTATTGTTATTGTATAGAATCATCTCGCTTAATGGCTGCTTGGGAGCCAGGCCAATAAAATAAAATAAAAAAACAGCGGAAAAAAGGAAGACAAATATGAAAATATCAAAAGCTTGCTATAAATCACTAAGAGCCTTTAATCAGGATCTTTTTTTTTTTTTTTGCTAAAAGCAGAAATCCGCTTAGAAAGGGGAAACCGCTAAATAAAAAAACATGCCTATCCTAACCAGGGAATTTTCGTTATCATCCCTTCTCGAAATCAACGCAATAGCTCAACGAAAGGTGAGAAGAAGAAAACTACAAGGGTGAAAATAAGCAGAGGTGGGATAAAAACAAGGTTATGTGTGGGACAGTGGACCTATAAAAAGGAGCCCGCTGTCTGGGTTATCTCGAAGAAAGCACTTATCACTAGCCAGCAGCCGTGCACGCTGACTGATGGACCTCCACAAAGCGCGAGTACCACGCGCATTATCTGGTACACACAGAGCGGCTTTTTAAACACAAAAGGCAGAAATATGAAGCATTGTTTCCTGGCTCTGTCGTTTGCTACAAAATAAGGTATTTGCCGCACCGTGTTAAATAGAACGACCCAAACATTGGGGGAACCGACAAGGAAATTGAAACCGAGATAAGGAAGGTGAGTTGAAGAATTTATGATCTCTGAGTGAAAGACGTGAATTCTGATTTGTTGCTAATTTTTGACGCAATTTTGTGTCTCTAATAGTCTGAAAATCTATGATCTCATTGCTACTACTATATTTATTTTCTATTCAAGCTGGTTTGAGATAATCGATTAATTGATTGTTAGATAGCAAAATAGGGTGCAATACTTGGCTGCGGCCAGCAGAGGCACTGCTGAGTCAGCATCAAAATTACTGTGTTCAGTAACGTAATTATTGTGTTCAGAACATTCAGATGGATCTCGTTTTATAAAAAAATATTATTCAATAAATATTCAATAAAGTAAATTTAACTGTACATTATAAGCACTATAAAGGATTTAGTTTTTAACTTATGGGGATATTTGCATTTTGGGTGTAGCTTAAAAAAGTCGTTATAAAAACTACAAATATAAAACCATATTGCATGATCACATCAATTATACAGAGAAAACTAAACAAATCGGTCATTGACGGGAGGATGCATAGAAACCCCCACCCCCCAAATAAAAACTATGCCAAAGTCACACTTTCAGCAATTTTTTTTATCTATCTAAGCCCGGCGGGGAACTCCACGAAAAAAGGAGGTGAAGAAGTCTCTGTGATTCTGATGTTATCCATTGTGAAAGCTGACAAAAAACATGGACATTCATCTTTAAAAAAAAAAAAAAAAGAAGAAGTTCCAATGCCGCCCCCAAAAAGAAAAAAAAAAAAGCAATTCACAGGGTTGACACTCTCGCACCTCATTTCACTCCAGGCTTTCTTCTCCATCTCGCAGTTTCCCGGCGAGGAGGGCATATATGTTTCGCCGAGGTGGCACTCTCACCCCGGCCGTGTCAAAACCCGGCTCTCAGTCACAATGCTAAATGACAAATTTGGATAATATGCACATATATGACCTCACTGGCAGACATGGAGGCTTAAGTAAAGCTAAATCCTCAGGCTGCTAGAAAGACCTGAGCTCACAGACGCCTCAAAACAAGGCTCCCAAATGTGCATCCTTAAAAGCATGAAATCCTTGAAGCTTCGCAGCTTACTTGTCATTTGGCATTAATGCCTCCGTAGAAAGTTGACGGCATCGCACTCCTGTGCGCCGCGGCACCCCAAAACAAACATTTGCAAAGCCCTAAAGGAACTAGCATTGCGCAGAGCTATTTTTTCAGCTTTTTTTTTTTTCCTGGCTGTGGATATTCTATGAGAGGATGTCATAACAAAGGAAACAATAAAAGAGGCCACGTTCCTGCACAGCATGGGGTGCCCATAACGATAAATAAAAGGAAGGCGATGGATGTCATATGCTTCATCAGGGAAGATAAGATTGCCGCCTTCACAAATAAGAAGACTTTATTAATATTCATAATTTTCCTTGCATGTGTTTTATTTTTTGCTTGGAGAAAATGATTTTGAGGTTAGGTTGATGTGCAATGAAGAAGAAGGCGAAGAACTTGCAGGTGTAAACCCCATTATTATTTTCAAGTAATTAAACAATAATCTATTTGGAGTAGTCCAACAAAAAAATGATAGGCATGTCTATTAAAATAGGACAATGATGAATTAAGAAACTGAATTGCTTCAATTGAGAGGCATTAAATGAATTAGTGCAGGGGGGGGACACACACACACACAGCGTTTTGGACCGTAATTGGAAAAAGTTCACAAAGATCGGAAGCTACGTAATTGCGGCTGTGTCAACTCATAAAAAGCATCGCAGACACGCTTCTGTCTTATTGTTAGCCAACGTGTCAGTGAGTAGATTAATATGACAAGTTTTATATAACTCTTAGCATAAAAAATACAGGCAATAAAAAATATTTGAACTATGACTAACTTCAAATCTTCAGCATATTTATATTTCATGTTTGTGTATACATATAAAATAAACAACTATACACAAATGCATGTGCCTATTCCCAGTTGGTCAAGACAGATGATGTATTAAGGCAAACGCAAAGGTCTTAACCCCCAGCTTCATATAAGGGAGAAATGAGGCATACTGTACCATTATATTGTTATCAATCATTTTTTGCTGGACGTCTGACAGCTCCTTATCAGAGCTAACCTTTTTGCCCACGTTCAACATTTGTAGTTTACAAATCTTACAGCTGACTGAGTTCATGGGGGGGGAGGGGCTGGCCGTGAATGGAAAAAATGTCAACAAAAGACTATACATTTATTTCTTGTAATCTGCACTGCCATGTCTCAAAATTATTTTGTGCCTGTTTGCACATTATATTCTGATTAGTGCAATTGATTCTTTCTTAGTACACAATTGCACTGGGGAGGGCAATTAAATAGGACATAGATCTTTCTATGTCGTGAAGAGTCGTGGTTGTTTTCATGTTTTCGTTCGCTCTATCTAATAATAATAAAGCTGAGGTAAAAGCGACATAGTGACTCTTCTGACCACGATTGAAAGCAACGAACTGGGAGTAACCAAAGACCAAAACTAGTTTGATCAAAGAGGGGTATTTTAAGAGTGATCACTTCCACTTAAACACCAGGCTCGTTTAATATTCACCATCAGGTAAATAATTCTTACGCAACTTGGATAGTTGTGAGAGATATGGAGAACTCAATTATCCGAACATCCGTCAGAGCAGAGGCGCTAGCTCGCTCTGGAACGCCACTGGGAAATAAGATTGATAGCCGAATTGACGCTGCTAGCCGCCGCTTTGTCGCCTCATCCGAGCACTGGACTTGAACACGCCGTTTGATTCCATCATTTTCCCCCCAGATTTTGCTCTTCTTTCTTTGGAGCATTGTACGTGAAGCATCATTACCCTTCACTCCACCGAAGAGGGGTTCATTATGGGGTTAGTGTGTTGGCAAGACTGTTGTTTGGATGATGAATGTAGTTGGTTAGAGCTTTGGAGAGAAAAGTATCCGCCCCCCACCAACACACACACATTCATTGCAAGATGCTGAGAACAATTTGCAGTTTGGTTAAATTTGTGAAAAAAAAGTTTAAAAAATCTGCAAATTCTTTCTCTGTTTTCCAATCAAACGTTGACCCAAAATGACATAAATACCTGAAAGATGATGTAAAAGGTCCAACCATTTCACATTTTGAAATGTCAACATTATATGTCGATTAAAAAGGAACGGTCGGCGGATAAGGTCGGGACTGACAGTTTTGCGTTTGGATTCTGACACAACAATGTTTATCTGATCGGGCTTCGGGTTGACATGACGGGATCTACATTGTCACTCGTCTAATACGCTTGGACAAGGCTGTGCCACTGAATATCAATGAAAGACGCCTCCAGGGCCAGAAATGTAAGGCTTGGGATCAGCCTAACCTTAGAATCGGTATGTACGTATCGTGACGCTTTGACCTTCTGGTAACTGGTGGCGCTGCGATAAAAGACGTCGAGCAAAAAGCTTTTCTGTCTTCAATCCAAGCCGAACAAGAAAGAGGAGTGAAGGAAATCTATTTTTGGAAACATTTGATGTGCTTCTTTTGCTGGCTCACTGTTACATTGATTTAGTTCAAAAAGTAGCAGAAGGCTCATTATCTTTTGTTTGCCTCTGATTTCTTTTCAGGTGTTCAACGAGGCCTATTGAAAAAAGCAAGTCCCTTTTCAAAACTTTTTCCATGACATCTAAGGAGAAAATCTGGAAAGAAAGACTGACCTGTTCCAGTAGCTCCAAAACTGTTCGTTGAGGTAAGTGCGGTGACTGTGGTCGTCTCCAAACGACGCTTTACTTTCAATCCAGTGAACAATGTGTCCTTCCACGGCTTTTGGAAACAGAGATAAAAAATAAGTCAGACCCGATGAAATACAACTTTCAAGTCTATATGCATCAATGGTAGTGAATGAATTAAAGTCAATACAATTGTGGGGGGGGGGAATACTAACCGACAGGGACCTCCAGGATGATATCAGGTGTTTTGTCATAACCTTTTGCTCTCAGTTGGTTCTCATCTAAAACAGAAGACATACGAGTCGCATTTGTTTGACTTTGGATCGCCTTAGATCGGTCTAAAAGCTTTACAATCAGTGTATTTGCTGTGTTCGCACGGAAAAAAAGCTGCGCCCCCAGTTTGTAGTTTGGTGAAGCTTCATAAAATATATGGCGAAGGGGGGGGGGGACAAGGTTGGCATTATAGTCTGAGTAAGCCACGACCCCGAGATCCTCGCCAACGTCAGCCATTGTCCTTGACTTTTTGCACACTTCAGCCATTATCCGTACAACACCTGATTTCTCCATTAAATCTCGGGCTGACCAGGTCATTCGGTTCCAAGGGCCTGCCTCTTTGTCTCCAGTCAAGCTCGACTAATGGGGCGCGGAGGAGAATTGAGAAGAGATGGAGGGTGCCGGTGTCAGCCAAGGATGGAGACAGGCGAGCTGAGAGGGAGGTCACAGTGGGCCGCCGCGGGCCCGAGGTGCATCCCGGGCTCGGCTAATGCTATTGGCCGCGGCCCGGCTGTTGACATTGTCATGTGGGCTCTGATCGCCTTTTTTACACCAGCTTTGATTAAAATTAATGGGCCGTCCCTGCTGTTGGGTGGCTTATTTCCAATCCATTTATCAAGTGGGGTGAGGTTGCCTCAGTGGCCCCGGTGCCCTCTGACAGTTTTAGAACAGTCCTCCGTATATAGCCGTGAAGAAAGGTCAACGCGGCGGGTCCAAATAAATGATGTGGTCTTAATGACACAAGGAATGACTTTCATCCTTCACTCACCTGACCTATGGGATGATGATGATGATGATGGGAGGGGAGGAGGGGAGGAAGCAGGGGTTAAATATTAACTTCCACAATTTCACACATGGGCACTACCTCGATTAAATTCGCTTGGGACAAAATCGTATAACCCTGCAAAAATTATATTTGATGAAAAACGACATTTGATGTTTGTCCGCCACATTAGGATGACAAAAAAAAACAAACTCCAGCAAATAAATTCAAGTCACGACTTACCTAAGAAGGACAAATTTTTCTCCTTGAGTTTGTCACAGAGCAGAACCTCGTGCTCTTGGCCAATAGCGCTGTGGGTCGAAAGAGTCAAGGATTCCAAAAGCAGCTATCAAAGCACTAAAACCTGTGCTTAGTCATCATTATTTACATGTGCTTTCCCTGCTTTGACACGTGAGCTACACGTTAGCCTCAATAAGCGTTAAAATCTCAGTTGTGAACTCTCCGGGGTGCTGAACCGCGTCTGCTTGATGACGAAACAAAATGAGAATATTCATAGTGATGCCAATTGCTTACTGCCAAACCCGTGACTTTTTTTCCCCCCTTTTTTACGCCGATCCACCGGCTGCGCACGGACATTTTGAATTGCACATCTCCTTCCACATCTTGTATCATTTGTGGTAGAGGGATGGCAAACCCCTCCACCGTGAAGCAGAACTTTTATGTGGGCTAAGGGCAGACACATCTCATCCCCTTCAATAGCTCCTCGTCAATTTCAAGCTTAAAATTTTATGGGATAGGATACTGTTTGATGCAGTCTACCAGTGGTCCATAACAGCAGTCGTTTACGGTGCACTGAGGAGAGTTGGGGGGGGGGGGGGGGGGGGATATTACGATGTGAGCAAGGGGGAGAGAAACAGACAGGTGGAGGTGAGGGAAGAGATGTTGTATACAGTAATGAGCAAGGAGAAAACAATCTGGTCAGACAGTTGTTGGATGATTCAAAAGATCCTCCTAAAAATAGCTGACGTGCAACAAAAAACAAACAAAAAAATGAATTTACTTGATAGACGTTCTTGGCCAAGGTTTGGTTTGGGATTAATGATGGTTCCTTGAGCATACTGTTGAGGACTGATTTGGAGGCTGTGGAGAAGAATATAGATTCATGCAATATGATATAGATCACAACAGAATAGAAATGATCAATCGATTAATGGACAAATAATCGTCAAATATTTTTGATGATCGAAGAATTATTTAGAGAACTGTAAATATCCATGCGCTCAAAATTTCAGCCTCTCCACTCAAATTTCTTTAGTCTTCTATGCAAGTGGAACAATTATTAGTTATATCATGAAAATGAATAAAAATTATTATATATGAAATTAAAAATATACAGTAACTGCTATGCTGAGTAGATTTAAAAAAAAGATTTTTTAACATACAGTTAACGGAATTAAACCGCCCAGTGATTGATTTAGCATACTACTCTATTAAAAAATCAGCCACTTGGTATCTGTGCACATCTTCACTAGATAAATGTTTCAGTTGAGAGCACATGCGCTTTATCTATGTTACAAACGCAGACTGTTCTGCATGTCCCATTCTTGCTCTACTAACATTATAAATCAAACACAAAAAGCCCGCCGGATGGGTTTCCTTTGGTATGGCAATGACGGGAGAGTGAGGAGAAAAAAAAAAACCTTAAATCATTTCTTAAAAAGATTTGGATTCAATGGATTGTAACATTGTGTGACGAAATGGCGGCGACGTGCCATTTTAGTGAGATATAAATACACACGCGTGCTCGTGACAGACTCACTGTATTACGTGAGAATGCTTCCATTCACATTTCAGGCTTGGATGGCCCCTGGAATAACATTCCAGAGAATCCCGTTCTTATTTGGGAAAAATACGTGTGAGGAAAAAATAAATCTGTATACATCCCGATTGACAGAAGCTGCTAAAATTCAAAGAGATGTTTCGGTGAAACCCGCTGGATGCTCTTTTACTGGTTTTCCCGTCCTGAGATGCTTCCAGCTTTCATCTCCGGAATAAATAAAGAAGGCCGGGCACAAGAGGGGACGAAGCCTTAAGCACTCCCTCCCTCCTCGCTGACACCTCTTTTATTTGTGCTACCTTCTCTGTTTTAGCCTCGCCCTCCAGCTCATAAGCGCACACTCCCTCTCACAACTGCCAAGCACGGGCTTTATTTCTTTGCTCATTTCTCTCCGAGGTTGGTCTCTTCTCCTCCCTCCTCCTCCTCCTCCTCCTCGGCAGATCCATACCGCACTCCCGAGCAGGAAAGAAGGGTTGTAATTTCCCCTTGAGTTAGGACACCTCATGACAAATGATAATGGGTAATCAATAAAGCAGGGGAAATATGAGGCGGCAAACTTTATGAAGCCAGGAGACATATTACGCCGCAGACAACACTGTTTTCCCTTAACAAAGTCACTACTCGAGTGTGCCTAATAATCTGAAGGAAAATCAAAGGAGCTGCAACCACATCAGCAATATTGGCAACTTATTCCACTTTAATGGCATTTGGATTGATTTTCCACCCCCCCCTCGTCCTAATGGTCCTTTTATAGATTTGACGCTGCTTCTGCAAAACAGTCATGTGTATTAAACCTCCCCGAAGGCTAACGGTAGCCATTAAAGCCCTTGTCTCACTAGCGCTCATAATTGGAGGTTTGACCACCACCACAATTTGGTCTCACATAACACACACAAATACACACTTTGGTACGAGACTATTAACCCCCTCAGTCCCCCAAGATTGTTTTGTACAGTGGAACATGCACTAGTTTAAGGCTCATAAACATTGAAGGAAACATTCTATGTATTTTTTACGCATTTCAGGAGATGTTTGGCGCTGTCATAGCGTTAATATGGAAGGTTTCTACTTCCTGTTTTGGTTCCATTTCCAGACTCAGCTGCTATTGAACACTTTTTTACGTTTAATTCACAAAATATGTTCTATCTATTTGAGTGAAGCTTGGTAAGCTTTTATTTTGAAACTGTTCCTGGCTGTCTTCAAATCTGTAGTTGGAACCCTTTTAACATAACATTATTCTGAAATAATTTTTAATAGCAAATTAGGAAACTAAAGATCTTAAAATTAAGTACAACGACGTTGCCAGCGCTAGCCGCCAAGTGAATGCCTTATAATGGTACAAATTGGTGGCCCACCAATGTCACAGTCAACTTTGTAGGTTCCACCACATTTTGCTGACTCAACACAATAAGGGTCCACTTCTACTGCATCACCCCCCCCCCCGTAGATCCGTTAAAAATAGCTATAAAGACGATGACCTTGGCGCTGACATTGTGGAATTCCAGCCAAGCATCGACGTGATGAAAATCGAAGGCCGGGCCGCTAATAAATCACCATGCTTTTAAAATGAATTTACCCTAATGCTCGTTCATCACGCGCTGTAATACCTTTGCAGGCCCTACCTCAGTTTGGACGGTGTGCACAAACATAGCAGTAAATAACAACAGGGCGCCTGTGTCCCTCGCATCGCTGCAGCTTCCGACATCAGCATACATTAAAAGACGCCCCCGCCTTGCACTGCATCGCTCCTCCATGACACTCTGAGCTCATCACACACACACACACACACACACATACACACCCACACTTACACACACTATGACATACATAAAAAAAGCTGAATATAAAAAGCGCAGTCTGAAGAGCACCAGACACAGAGAACAAAGCCCTGCAGCGCATCTTTGCCCCCCTCTTGTAAACATTCACCAAATTTACTGTAATTGTCCCACGTTGGTATAAATTGTGACTAAGGCGCCGTATCACACCGTCAGCATCCGAACACGGCAAGAACAGAGGAGGAGGGAAAACAACAAATAGCACGCTACGCCTCCGTCGGGATTTGCTAAACAAATCACGAGGCTGCGTCGGTATATAAAACTGGGGAAGAAGACGAGCTAACAACAAAATAACATTGATTTATCGCGGCTCACGTGCGTCATTTCTTTCAATTCCTCCGCCCGGGTGAAAAAGTCATTATCGCAAACGCTGAGAAACCTCATTAGATAGCAACATTTGTTGAGGGAGGACCGTAATAAACAATAACGGATGACAATTGTTATTGCCGCTGACACTGATGAGCTCCTCTGCAAGTTTGTTTATTAATTAAAAAAACACTTTATCCACAATGTGTGTATGGCACTTAGCCATTTCCTCTACATGCCCACCACAACCCGAGCCATTGAGCTGTGGAGTGGGTGGGGGGGGAGTGTGGTGGAGTCTTGCACTCGTTCATCAAACTTCATGGAGCAAGGGAGAGACAGGGCCTGATAATGTGCGCCGCGCTAAAGCTGATTTTCCATGATGAATCTCGGAGCATATAAATTGGCTAATATCTGAAAACATTTACAGATACTCCAGGAATTGACTAGTTGCGCGGCGTGATGGATGAGTCTCCCCGACGCCGGACGACAGCTCCGGCAAATCTCCACGGCTGCCTAAAGCCCCTCATTTGATTTTCCAATTTATTCTTTTTTAAATGCTTCCTCAAATAGAAGATATGGGGGGAGGTAGAACATTTATTAAAAAAAAAAAAAAAAAAAAAATATATATATATAATAATATATATATATATATTAGACTTCCTGTGGTTATATGAGGAGCCTGAAGAGGTTACTGGGGCAGAACTGATCTGCTTCCACCTGATTCTCCCTGAAAGCGCTGAGATGAGACTACATTCCATTGTGTGTATGTAAAAGAATTGCAGCGGTGGATCTGGCAGCAGCAAGGCTACATAGGTCAGACCATTAGACTGCGGCATAGGTTGGCCGGAGCACCTCTCATGAAAGGGAGTAATTAGTATACTTGTCAAGGAGAGTGCCACGGTGTTTCTCGCCTGCGCCGAACTTGCGGAAGAATCGTTCATCGTTCCTCCGTATGCGCTCCCCCCCTCCCTGCTGCGCTCATTATTTCTCCACACATACACCCGCACAATTGTTGCCTTCAGGTGAGCAAGAGCTTTAACAATGACAACGGGCCTCCTAGGTTTGATTGGCCGCAACACAATGCGACATCCAGCGATCTACAAAACGCCGGCGCTATTATGAATAGATGAAAAGGAGCCTGGAAACATTCTCGCAGTTGTTAACATCAAACGCGAGACATTTATAACCTGCCGTACGGGGGCTTCTGTAAAGGAATGCGACAATAAATCTTGAGGGCGCTCGAATCACACGGTTACAAAACACGCGGGGAGCAATCTAATCTGGAGCCCGGGCCTTGGGAAAATGGAAAAGGTCAAATAGCTGGCAAAATTGCCTCCTCGAGAACGGGAGCGGGAAAAAGTATGTCTAAATCTAGAGCGCCTGTCAAAGAGAGGAACTGAGAGAAGACGGGTGATGAGATTGAAGCATAGCAAAGATGGTTGGGAGGCCGAAGGAGTCGAGCGGGAGGGAGAACATCCAATCTCCACACGGGAAGGCCAGACGCAGGATTCAAACGCAGAACTATGAGGCAGAAGTGCAAACCACTTTTCCCCATTCGTTTCCGCATTCGCAAACGAATGGTTTCCGTTTCCTTGTGAAGCATGTGACCTTCAAATAGTGGACTAAAAGTTCTCATGTGACCTTTCCCTCCCAACTGGGACAAATTAGCTCGGACTCGACAAGGATCATTAAAATTGCTGATATCATATTCAATGCACGCTAAACTGCTTCGACCGCATTGATTTATTTACGAGAACCACCACACGATATTTTGCCAATTCTCTCGCCAATATATATGTTTTTACTGACTGGGTGGCGAGGAGGGAAAAAAAAAACAAGGAACGTGCAGAAAACAATTTAAAAGCGTGTATCGATCCAGCGCGGCTGATTGTACGGATATTCCCCCGCACCCAAAGGCACCATCCTCCTTAAATGCAAAAGCGGAATGGAGAGAATTAAAGAAAATAAAAATAACGGCCAGTCACTCTCCTAGTCGGGGTTAATGTCCCTTGTAGAGAAGTGTATTGATCTTTACGGGATGCTTTGAAAGAAACTCGCTGCGTGACTTTCATTTTGGTAATGTCACATTTTGTATTTCCTTTTCGATTATTATTTGGTCCTGATGCTTTCACAACGAGCAAAAACAAATTATGTTTTCGCTGGATAGCAACACGAGGGAAACGGTTCTAATATCATCGGAGATTGCCGCCGTCTCTCGGATGAATGAGCGGCTCTACAAGCCGCGGCGACTTTTATTTTGACAAGCGGCGGATAACGGTGCTGTAGGTCCAAAGCAATCACACTTTGACGGTGACAAATGGCCGTAGTGGTGAGTTTGAAAATAACACGCATTGCCTTTCATCCCTTTGGTGATTAAAAATTGCGAGCATGGCTTCTGCGGTCACCTGTAATTTAGTTTTATCTTGTCAACCGTATTTTTGTGATCCATTCAGATTCTGATGTATGTCAGAAATACATAGACGATTAAATCTGGATTTTTTTTTATTTTTTGCTAACTTGCCTGAGCGTACCTGGACAACGTCTTTGACATTTCCAACAAAAATGTTAGCATCTGGAATTGACTTCCCCTGCAGCTCATCCATCAGCACGACCTCTGCGCTGTTTGCTTTTTATTTTGTCACTTTTTTTTTTGCCAATAACAATTTCCTCAGTGGAGCCCAGCAAGGTTGCAGAGAGGATGCGGGGATACGAAGGAGGAGGAGGAGAGAGTATGTTAGATGGATGCAACCGGGGATGAAGGGGGAAGGACTCCACTGTTATAAATAACACTGATGAGGTGAGCTCGCATTGATCCAAAGTGCGGTTGAGGGGCAGCGGCCCTCCTACCACTCAATCGTCAAAGCTACTATAGGTAGACTGTTGCACATTTGGACGGAAAAGAAAATACAGCAGCGGCTAGAAGAGAAGGCGGATTCCACAGACAAACGATTCCAATTAAGACTGATAGAGACAATGATTGAGTGGGCGAATTGAAACTCACGCATTCCGCCCTCCTGGTCCTGAAGGAACCTGTCAAGGATAATGCGAGCCATCAGCGCAGGAGACAAATCCACCTATAGAATAAGTGAATTGTACTTACTAAAAAAAATCTGGCATGAATACACAATTTAATTAATTTTTGTATTATTTCCTTTTGCCACAGGTAACAATTCCCAAATTGTTTTAATTCAAAAATTCCCCCACAGTAAATAATGAATGTGATTGTCAAAATTGTGGTTGGTTTTGTTTTACTCATGAAGAACATACAAAGACCTGCAAACTAGAAATATAAATATAAATTATGATTTCTCAAGTCTTTATTGACAACTTAGAGCAAGTCTGCTAAATGCTTGCTAGATATTGCTTGTGTAGCATTAGGCTAGCTAGCTAACAGACATTTGACGCAAGCTAGCTCGAAACAAATTGTCCACTATTGTTTTTCATAAAATCCGCCATGAAGTCCCTGACACTATGACAGATACTAAAACCGTTTCTCATTTAATTGAATTAACATCTGCTTCAAGAAGACCATTAAGTCATTATGAAACATTTTTGCTTAAGAGCAAATTAATCATTTGTTTGAGACAGAACTAAAAAAACAAAAACAATAATTCAATGTTGTTTTCATAATCGAGACCTAAAAAGCCTTTCAGCTCATCTTATTCACTCTTTCCAAGAGTTTTGTCCTTTTAACGTCAGTTAGCGTCGCCGTTTAATGACATTAAGAAGGCAACATAACAAAGGCCGCTCTCTCACCAAAACTCTCCCGGGCCACCTGATTGCATCATTTTTCTTGAATATTTTGGTCAAACAAGCTCGGAGGCGCTCGCGGGTTTCGGTTCCGCTGACTTGGCATCTATTCTAAAGCCTTTATGTTTAACTGACCTTTACATAAAAAGTCTATATTGGGCATAAAACGGCAATATTCACGGGGGACATCTAGGGGCGAAAAGGGTCCGGTAGCAGTTTTCATCATTGTTAATCATTTCTCGCCATCGGAGATATATCGTCTCATAAAGGGATGAAACTACATCAATTAGTGGTCTGAGAGAGCATGAGTGCTTGGTTTAAATGTTAAGTAGCATATTAAAATGACAGTTAAATGGTTCATAGACAGTTATCTCGGAGACGGAATCAGTCCTTTAAAAAGGGGAAGAAAAAACCTTGTGTCAATTAAATAGCGAATGAATAATGACAGTTAGCTTTGAGGCGCCACTGATGCATGCCACTTCCTCTGATTTTAGATTAAGAAACACTCCGGTGCCATTGACTGGTCTAAGGACGCAATAAAAATTCTAATGTGCATTTAAATGGGCAAACTAGGGCAGAAGTGACGTGAGGGCAATGTGCAGAAATGACAAATAAATGAAAGGAAGTGACATCTGGTTTCACAAATTCAGGATGGAATAAATTAATAGTCATTTCTGTAATAATTTAATGTTAAGTTTAATTGTAAATCTAGAATCGTATATTCCTTCTAATAATGTAGTACCCAATAATTGCCACCAGGTGCGCTATATATGTACTAATAATAAACTACTTATTATGATATGCATTTTTTTTTATGTGTAATTGTTTATTATAGTAAATAGCCCAGAGTTAACCTAGCGCACAACCTGTGACATGATGTCAAATCAAACAAGAAACGAAGTGATAGAAGGAGGAATTAACGGCTGACCCCTTCGCTCCTCACCTGTCTGCAGTTTGCACTTTGCTCGGGCCCGCTGCAATTTGGGGAAAATTGCACGATAAAAGACAACAAAGTATTTTCACATCTGCTTGATGGAGGTGAGAGCTAATTACATTAAATAATTGATAATGGAGCCGACCATTTTGGCAATTTTCATAATGACTAACAGACAAGAAAGAAAATCAAAAACCGCTGCCAACCTCTATATAGGCATTGATACAAAAGGACATCAATGAGTGTGTGTGTGTGTGGGGGGGGGGGGGCGAGTAGGGTAAACCATTACCTCATTGGCCAACTCCAACAAGACGGGAGCAGAGGGATGTGCCGTGGCCTCACTCAGATACCTTCGTTACAACAAAAGAAGAACAAAAGCGTCGACAACAAATAGGAGGCAGACGGAAGAGGGGAACACGCGCTGGCTAGCCGAGACATGCTAATGTCCCCGATGACTTTGCCCTGGGTGGCATATGGCAGGCTCCATGTGGTTCAAACAGCACGGCTCCGAGGGCTTCCAACCCCCCCCAAAAAACCCAGACATGAATATGGTGGTTAGTTAACCCCTACTGCCCAAAAAAGGTGTTTTGCCTCCTCAATGATAAAAAAAAAAAACGCTGGCCTCGCATGGTCGTATTTGATCAAATACGCTAATTTCTGATTAACAATGCTAGCAAGGTATTCACTTCTGTTTTTTTTACTACACTTTTTGTGTGTACAGTATATGCCGTGTTTACTTTGTCCCCACCCACCCGCAACCACATATTTTTAAAAATGCTTCAGTGAGCCTCTGAAAAATATTTTTGTTTTTCTTGCTAATTACAGTGCATTGCTTTTAGCGTGGAACCCGCCGTCGTCTGGATTGACTCCGTACATGACTGTAGCGCCTTTCCCGGAGGCCGACAGGGCGATGACATAAAGCAGAGCAGCGTACCTTCGGTAGTGGCTTTCGATGACATCGGGCGCATGGTGCCTCGCGATGGTCCTTTTGGTTCGTTTCTGTGGTGAGAATGAGAAAAATCTGACATTTCCGTGCAATCTCCTTTCTGAGTCGCCAGACAAGTGTTAGGAAAAGGAAGAGCATTGTTTGAAAACAACATATTTAAAAACCACTACACAAGAAAAAAAAAAAATTATTCCACTGAGACAGCGGCGGTGACTGACACCCGTCAGCCGGATGATAAATGACTCCATTTTCTACCCGTGCTGCCTTCTGCCACTGACGGCGGTGGCCATTTATCATCATCGGCTGTCAAGCGTGGAAAGCGGCAGTGACAGTGCGAGTCAGCAAACATTTAGCACACGCAGCCGCACTAGACGGGGAAATTATTATTGTCAGAATAATAATGGTTTAGCATAATTTATTACAGGTCCACCAAATAAGCAGGGGCTAGATGTTATTAGACAGATGGATGGGGAGGCTTGGCGGCCATCCACCGAGGCTCGGGCGGGCGAGTGGCATCGACGTGAGGAAGAGGAGGGGCTGGAATAAACGAGTGTATGTTGGCAAAGTGCAGGTGTGTGTGTGGGGGGGGGGGGGCTTGAGGGGCATCTTCCAAACCAATCAGAGAGCTGGCAGTTCAATTACAAAGAAATAAAGGGACATTCATCATTCAATTAGGCACCTGTCAGGACTCACAAAGGGAAGAAAACTTCTAACCTGATACTCCAGGGAGAAGATGCTCAGAAGAGTGGACTGCGAGTGACTGGAACAAATAAAAGAAGGACAAAGTTAATTACCAGAAAGCATCGCACACATTGACAAAGGGAGAGAGGGATAGGCGGGACGGGAGGCTTCAAAGCTCGGGACCCAGATGCCCCGTAATCTCAGTGAACATGAAAACAAGTGTGCCAAAGTTGTTCCAGATGATCACCTCTGACGGAGAAGACACGGGAAACTTGAGCTTTTTTGTCAATTTCGTACAACTAGTTTGATTCATGTTGCGGAATTTGATGGAGGATGGGGGCGGATCAATTTACAAACAACCTGTATTTGTTTGAATGGTCACAATATGGCCTCACTTTTAGGACACCCCCCCCAAGTAACTTTGAAAATGGAACGCACAGTGGCTCCCAAGAGTGCGTTCATTCTGAAAAAGTTGCCATCAGCTACATTCATCCCCGGCCCCTCTGCTCAATGTCAAACACCCGGCGAAGACGCCATCGTCGGGAAACAACAACAAGCAGCAGCGAGAGAGACTGCCTTTTATATTCATCCAATTGTACGGAACATAACCCCGTATTGCATCATGGCAGAAAGACATCAAAAACTAACAAAAGACAGAGAAAACTTCAAACAGTTGAACGCAGAGTTAGCTGACCTCTCATTTGTTCCTATTTGGAAATAATTTCCCGTGGGATATAATGCAAATTGGAATAATCTGTTACAAAGTGAAGACCTCCATCAACCTTAGAACATTATTTTTTTTTTATAACGGCCATGTAAGTAATAGTATGGAGCATCTGCATCGCAAAATCTGCATGATTGATTGGAACAACAATTTGATACACATCTTTGATACTTAAAAGTGGAATGATATGATACATCTGCACTTGTTCTATCAGAACCCATTTTGAACAGAGCTGCAAAATGCGCATTAAACTGCAAACTCCCACAGTGAAAACTCATCACAGAGGTGACTGCCATCACCCACAAGGTTGCAGTCTCTCGAAATAAACCTAAACAGCTTCAAGTTTAAAAAAAAAAAAAGACAAAAGGACAGAAACTCTAAGGACAAACCAAAAAAACCCCCACTGCTGCTTCAGCATTAATTTACAACGATGTTTGGGGACGAAGGAGGCCGGCGCAATTAAGAGGGGGGCCATTAAATGGTCAACTGTCAACATGTGGACACTTAAGGGAGGGCTGGGAAAAAAATGTCTTCCACACTTCAACCTTGCACCTGAGCATTTCAACAACATTACAGCCTTACGGTTGGCATGGGAGCGTCACGATCCCCCTGCTGGAACAGACATCTGTTAGGTTTTAAATGGATTACTCCATAATGAGCATGATTACAGTCTAATTGCTAAATCTATACCCTGTTAACTTTAAAGGGACATAAACTGCTCTTAATATCTAAGAAAATAGATCTGCTTCAAAAACCCCTAAGATCTTTGGGAGCTTATTTGTTTTTATTTCTTCAGTCAGGCCGTTTTTGAGCTCTTATCAAAACTGGACGAAAAAAGGGAATGACAAACATTGTTGATGTTCACGTTTGAGAAGGTAGTAATAAAATAAGGAAAGCTGGGTGCCAAGCTGTGGACCCAAAGTTGGTCTCCCCTGAGAAATATATGCTTGTTAGCTTTTCAAATGTGGAGCATGTTGGATACCCTCTTTTTTTTCTCTCAGATATACCAGTATCCAGCTATTGAATAATCACCGATACAAAAGTATCGATACCACTATTGGTTTTGATAGATAAAATTTCTGCAAAACAACTATCACAGATAATGTTAAAGAAAAATTTATTTATCCCCAAATAACATTTAAATGTGCATGTAATATTTCCTTTTTTCGAATTTCAATTTTTTTTTATTCCTGGTCTTAAAACGGCAACTAGAGGGTGATCGATACGGTGACGATACCGATAGCTGGTATCGGTATTCGCCGATCTCCGTATTAAAAGCAAGATTCTTGTTTTCGTAATCAATCAAACAATGTACATTCGGACGTCTTATAATTGACTTCTGTTGGAACAAAAATGAGATTCCGGCACCCTACCCATTCCCCCATGCTCGGCTTCTTAGATATCATTTTGAACACGAAAAAACAGAAGGCTAGGAAACACTAGAGTGGCTGAGGAATGGTTCCTTTTCAACCTCATTATCTTCCTTGACAACATAAGATGGGGGCACTAATACGCACCGACGCCCAAAATAGTCACGCGACCGATGAGATTAAAAATAATTAAAGCCTTCCAATTTGTCATTTCGCTGCTTTGCGTTCAAGGCTCGCTTCAGTTTGACTACAGCTGAGAGAAATATTTTAGCTTTAAGTGCAAAATTATATTTTCTAATGCTTCTATTTAGTATATGATGGGGTTTTTTCTAAGCATATCAATTAAATTATCCGATGCCAATTGACAAACAATTAATTATAAACAATAGCGGTAATTTAGGTAATGAAAGCCACCTGGCTAATGACGTTGGTATCATATGCTGTGGCGCCGCTTAGCATTTGGCGGATCTGCACGCATGAGAGTGTTGCGTGGTGAGACACTTCAGGGCATGGAAGCGACTAATTTAGATACGGAACATTTTTTGATTTATCGCCCGTCATTGACGAAAGCGGGATAAGGAACAAATGCTTAATTTCGTCCATGTTATTTGATATTGACATGGCTTATATTGACTGATGCCTCACAAGAACATGTTTTCCCTACGTTTTATTTTCAGAAAATACTCCACAAATCCAGTTTCCACTCTAACTCTTGTCTTCACAAATGGTTACAAGGCCAACTATCACAAAACTGCTTACCTCGGCGTTTTTATCCCAATGACTTGAAAAGGCAATGTAATCTATCGAATGTACTTGGACAACGTCCCCGATATGAAGAAGAAGTCGTCATTCCCGTGCTTACTAATCAAGTAATTGATTGCATCTATTATTCATGAATTCCTCCGTCAGACATGAAGCTGTAAACGTGGCTATGAGAAGGTCTAAACGTGACGTGATGTACCGGAAGTCTCCCGGCTGTACCCCCAAAAAATTTGCCAAATGAAATATAGATATATTTTTTTTATCAACACAAAAAGATCTGTTTTCTTAAATTACAGTACTCGCCAAAGATCTAATTCAATTCTGTTGCGATCCGGCTCATTAGCTCCATATGTTTTGCCACGTCAGCAAAATGTGCTGAGGATGCAAAGCGTGCAAACAAAATGGGTTGTGTATAATTTAAATTGACGTTTTTGCATTTGCGGCGTTTCCATAAATCCTTTAGTGACGGCGATAATTCCGAAGAGAATACATCTTTTTGTTTTGGGTTTTTATCAGAAAACCAAAGACAGATGTGTAAAAAGCAATGTTTTAACCAGTGAGTAAAGAAGAAGGAAAAAAAAACACACGAGAGGCTGAGGCACGATAAATAATCAATGAGCGAGTCCCTCGGCTTCGTCTTGAGCCGAGATATTAGCATCAAAAACAAAGTGTCTGGAGTCAGGAAATCACCATATCAATGGCACATGCCACAACAAGCCTGCCCTTTGCCTTTGCCGCCAAAGATCACGCTAGATAAACCCCCACCGATAACGTCGAAATTAACAAATGCTTGACATTTGCTCGACATCCATTATTCTGACACTTCTGTGTGAATTTCAAAAGGCTGAGCGCATGCTTAATCAACATTCATATTCCCACAGCGATCCGCCGCGCCATATTGCGGCCCGCCTTGGTGCCAATGAAAACGGCACATTAGGGCCCGATTCGAAAAGAACGTACGTGGAGGGGTGCTAGAGAAGGGGGGGGGGGGGGATCCCTCACACTGGACTTTATAAACGTTCCCTGCTTTTAAGGACGACATATGACGAATGGGCTGAATGGCATTTTACATAAGGGGGTGAAAAAGGAGGCGGGGCTAATCATTACATCCACATCTATTCATAATACACCACAAAAGGACAGATAGGACACACCTCCCCTCCCTTCTTATACTTAAGGGGACAAAGGGTGTATGAACTGGGGGGGACCCCCTACCCCACCCTCCTTTTGGACCCAGGGGAAGTTAGTCAAGACCTCAGAGAGCAGCCCATCATTTCCAATTCTAATGTATGGCCAGAGTAGGACCTAATGTGACTGATGTCACATGTCTCCCAACACCGGTCACAAGCTAGGTGAGATCATACAAATTCTTCTTCCAAATATCCCCGAGTACGTTGATTCATTTGGAATCAAAATAAGAGTCATGTCGGACCTTGAGGGTTGTTGTTATTATTCAGGGATGATATTAGCATGCGTCTCTATTGTTAGTTAGGGTAAGAAAGTGACAGCACCGTGTCCAATGTCCCCCCCCCCCACCCGACCTGATACCAACCTCCAACTCCCAACCCTCTCCGGGAGCAGGTCAGACCCGGAAAGAGAGGCCAGCGTGACAGATGACTCCCAACATCTGTGTTATGCAGGCAGCCCGTTACAGATGAGGGGGTCTCTTTCGAGTCCGTCTGCGGGACCCTCCCACTCTCCTCCCACTGGACTTATGATCGGACAGGCAGAATGACAGACCCCCCCTCCGTGGAAATCAGCTTGAAATTGACTCTTACTTTCACTTTGTCCCAAGTTTGAATTGTCCCCTATTTGCTTAATCGAAAGGCAATGAGTGCTGGCCCAATAAACGATCCATTGCTGAAATCCACCAATGTATAATAGCGTATTCATTACGAAGGTTAAACAATCCCGAAATGGAATATTTTGGAATTCAAACCCAATGTTCGGAAATGTTTTAGTACAAAATATCCAGCATAACAACATACCAGGATTGACTTAGCCTGTATTTTCCAATCTTTAATAAACGTCTAAACAGAAACGGGGGACGCGCTTTGGGTTAATGCCAACGTTGATTTAAAAGTACCACCCAGTAAAAAAAGTTTACAATGATAAAGATTGTTTCACAGCCCTTGAAACAACTGCCATCATCTTATTTAACGGGCGCATCGCTATTCCAGTTGATGTGATACACACAGAGTTATTCCTATAAAAGAATATTGGCTTTCCTCCCACAAAAACACATTTTATTTTGATTTTTACACTATTTTCAAGTATCAGACTATTTTGAACTAATAAAAAAATATTCTTCCAACTGTGTTAGCCTGAACCAGCTCGCCAGCCATGGCCTCCCCGGCCAATATTTACGCAGTGGCAGGGCTCCCACACAGTCCGGGTGGAGGGGTTGGTGGGGGGGAGCGGTGTACCCGAGCGCATGCTAAGAGATGATGGATGGCCTAGTCGATATGTTATGTCTTAAGAGCCTGATTTCCTGCCAGTCCAATCACTAACCCTCCAGAGTCCAGCTCAGCTGATTGGACAAGCAGAATAATTCTGCGGGCTGTGAAAACACCGCCGCCGCGCCTGCCTGTCAGACCCGGCGCGGAGACTCGGACATTTTAAAGAGCACGGGCCTCACCGAGATTGCTTATGCTGAACCAAATAATAACAATAGCCAGCAAGACTAAACAGAAGATCCAGTACCTCTGGGAGGCAGCCGGCAATTGTGCAGAATTATTGGAATGCAAATTCTGCTTGCTGTGTTTTCCTTTGATTAGTGTACTCACCATTACTATGTGTCATGAGGCAATGTGGATCAGTGGGTAGACTGTTTGTCTCCCAATTGGAAAGTTCTGGGTTCAATCCTCACCCCTGGTGACCAAAGTGTCCTTGAGCAAGATACTGAATCTTAAATAGTTCTGCTCCTTTGGTGTGATTTTTTATTTTGTTGTATAATAAAGGCCTCTGTATTTGAGGGAAAATGCCATTTGGACAGTGTGCAAAAGTTTTTGGGCCCACGGAGCCAAAAACACAAAAATACACTGAGCATATGGCGTAGTGAATTAATTGAATTGAATTAGGGTAATAAAGTCAAAATGCTAGTATTCTGAGAAAAAAGTCATTTCATAAGCATGAAGTTGGTTCCGATGGAATGTCCGTCAGTTCGTTACTGATGGACTCCTTGACGGTAACTTTGAAACACAGATTTCTACTTTCCTCCGATGTGTAGGAAGCGTCAAACGCATGCGACTTTGTAAGTGACCTCCATGGGATCAGTGATGGTGGTGTAACAGTAGCCTTGAGGGGATTACACATGTTACGTTCAATAAAGAAAAGGCCCTCGGTGTCAAGGAGAAAGGCAAACACCACTATTAACCCCTCACTTCGATCTGTTGGGGGGTGCAAGCGCTGCATGGCAAAACACGCTTGCTAATTTTTGCACCGGTGGATGGCTCCAAAGACCAGTGAGGAATTAATGGCCACCATATTACCAATTGCTCTCACAGGATTAAAAAGGTGTTCATCTATCAATCTAGAAGTTTAGTGGGGGTTTTTTTTTTTTATATACATGTAGACACTGTAGGAATGGAACTCCAAGGATGCTTTTTAAATACATCATTTACAAGTAGCTATTTACATACAGTACAATACAGTAATTACACATGATTTGCACTGTGTATAAGTAATAAATAACATTTGCATAATGAACTGTTGCACACTCACTTTTTCAGTTTAATAAATGTTATTATACAAGTAAATAGTCACTATACTTACTTGGGAAATCTGTCTTTTAGCATCTTCATACACTGCCGTGTTGGTCTCAATTGCTCTGTCCATCTCACGATCTCTTTGTATTCAGCACGGGAGAGTTTCATCTTCACACGTCTGTAAAATGACATTGTTATTACAACGTAGCTGTCTCGTATTCATACAATGGGCGCAGAGATCAAAACTGTCAAAAAACATGTCGTCGGGTGACAGTGCTGTGGCAAACGCAATGCATTAAATTTGTTTGCAGGGTTTTTGAATCGCTACCGAATCACTGCTATGTTATAGAGATGGATACATCTGGTTACGGAATGATAAAAAAAAAGCCTGAAAAGGGGTTTGTTTACCATTCATCAGAGACGTCTTGTAACAGCTGTTCTGCTTCCCGCTAGGGAAGTTGAAGTGATGACCCAGGAGCGAGCTGTGCGCCGATTGGTCAATCTCTGACGGATCTGAGTATACTTGCCTACAATTGGATTGCTTTTGCCGGAAGTGGGCAGAACTCCGATGATGACGAGCCTCCTTCAGGGGAAAGGTGTGTTTGAATACACAGGGAAGGCACACAAGCGCTCTCCTCACAAAATTCAAGATTCAAGAGTTGAGAATGTAAGCAATACTTTCAACAAAAAAAAACACGGTAAAAATCATGTGTTGTGACTCATAACTGACGGTTGACGCTTCAATTTTCGACTTCAGTCAGCTAAAAAGTGCTAAAGAGTCCAATGGCGAGTGAGTGAAGGGGAACATCACCCCTGGAGCCACCTAACGGTTGATGTTTCTGTTTTAACTTTGTTTTTACATACTTTATTTGTTTTTCCGTTAAAATAATTTTACAAAAACAAATAAGAAAAAAAAAGTCAAAATGATATCTTATTGCCCTTTTAACATTCTGTTAGAGCAATATATATATATATTTATACATACATACATACATACATACATACATACATACATACATACATACATACATACATACATACATACATACACACACATACATACATACATACACACACACACATACATACATACATACATATACACACACACACACACACACACACACACACACACACACACACACACACACACACACACACACACACACACATACATACATACATACATACATACATACACACACACACAAGACGCGCTAGCAATTATATTCAAAGGTTTTGTATCTTAGTTTGTTGTATATATAAAGTTTAAAGTATTAATTAAGGTAATTATAAGGCTTTAGTAGTGAGGGCAATAGTGGCAAATTGTGAGGGTTCACTGTTTAGCTGCTTGTCATTGATTATTATTTCCTTTCACGATACAGTTTACAAATGCAACTGATCAGAAGAGGACAATGTATGTCCATTCTCTTTTCCTAATCTGGAGGAACTGCCTTTGACCTCATCAAAAGAGAAATGTATGTAAAGAAAGGTACGTCTATTTATATTCCTGTTGCTAAGATATAAATAAATCAATTTACTGCTTGTAAGGGTCATGGGTAAGCCGGAGCCTATGCCAGTTGACTTTGCGGGAAAGATTCCGGTGCCAAAATGTAGACCTAAAAGAGAGAAAGAATAATCATAACCAAAAATGAAACGTGCAGAGTAACATGCTCAATTACATTCCCCCATAATACATAACTTCAGATGTAATTCAACAAATCTTCCCCTTAAGATCATTCTTATCATTTTAATTGTAATTGTAATTAGTCTCTTGGCACTGGTAAAATGCAGTCTGCTTAAATTTCTTTCTTTCTTTACCATACAAAATCTTACAAAGGATTGTGGATGGTTTTTTTTTTTCTTGTTTTGTCTGCTTACATTTCAAAAACTTAATGAATAGCATGTGCCCCCTCCCCCCCCTTGTCAACTGGAAATGTCTCATTCCACCGCAAGGCTATAGAGTCAAAACATTTGATTTGACAACACTATTGCTGGTTCCTCCCCATTGTGATTGAACAATGTATTGATGAGCACCAAAGCCTGTATCATGACCCGCACCGCATCGGGCAAATAAAGGCCATTGTTGTTGGGCAGTGTAGTATGATGACTGAGATGAGCCGAGGTCTCGGCCCTGGCGCGTGTTCGCCGGCACAGTCGGCGGGTCTGAAAGGGCTCGCTGCGCCGCGCTCGGCTACAAAAGGAAGCTGTGTAGTGGGATTGGTAGCACTAGATAAGATCGGGGCCTCTGAGGAAGTCTGGTCTGATTGCTACAAAGGGCCAAGGTCAGGGGCAGAAGGAGCGCCGAGGCTAGGTATCAGAGGATCAGGGGGTGGGTTGCTGGAGGGGTGTGTAATAGGTAGAAAAGGATCAGTGTAATGTGATGGCATTAAAAGATAAAAATCAGAGCCGGGGTTGGGAGTCAGTGAACTGTGCTGGCTTTAAAAGCGGCAGGATCACAGATTACGTTGTGTCTGTGAATCCTAGCTACATTTACGCAACAAGGATCAAATAAAAAAAGGTAAGTAAAATTTACCAAGGATTTGGTGCTAAATAATTATAGTAAATACTGTAAAATATTTGAATAAAAAAAAAAAAAACATGTCAGGGTCATAAATATATTGAATATCTGTTTCACCTTGCCATGCAATTTAGTTAATTTGAGTTTTTAGGTCAAGTCTCGGACAGACTCCATATTTTGATAGGCTGTCACATTTTCACAAAATATTATTTTTACACTTACATAAACTGTGAAAAGATCTGTCGTTGGCGGCCGCGTGCAAGCTGGGCAGCGCTGTTAACCAGCTGTGAAGCCCGCTCACAGTGGGAGGTGAATTTACAAAGGGTGTCTCCCTGTGATACCAAGAGAGGCTGCACTGATCTCTCTTCTCGCTGCCATTGTAGTGTAAAGCAAGGTGCCCCTAATGCTGCTAACACACCCGCTCAAGAACCAACGTCAGGCAAATTGACAGCATCCCCCCCCCCCCGCTTGCCGAATATAATGATTGATGATTTGCTTGCTCGTGTAATTTCCTCTACTCGTCGCACATCTAAGGAAGATTGTAAGATCTTTCCACATCATGCCCATTAGGCCCGCTTTCTTTTTTCCACATCCCGTGGCATCGCTTACCATGCAAAGAGCGTGTTTGGTTTCACTCCATTGTCAGCATTACTGTCATAATGTTTCTTCCTTCTTTTCCCCGCCGCTTAAAGTCGGTGACTTCATTGGTCCCGCACCGCAAAATTGCTCTCGGAATCTTCAAGGAGTCTGGAATCTCAGCTCTACAAAAATCACAGTTTAAACACGAGGCAAGCCAGAATCAGGAAATGCCTGTAGTATTAGCACGGTATCGGATTCGTGCCCCCCCCCCCGAACAGCATGACTGCCCCAGAAAATCCCACATCCATATTTTACATCGCAGCAGACAAGACATGTGTTTCGCTTGAGCTTTCCACTGTGCCTCCTCCATTTATTTTATTATCCTTTTAATGAATCTAATTAGCAAGACAAGTAATTAAAAGCAATTGTGCCTAATGCTCACGAGACGCAGGAAGAGCAGAGCGCACTGTTCGGCGAATTCACCAGATTAATAGGGGATTGATAATATTTTGGGATTGTATTTCACCCTAAATGGCTACGTGTGGAAACAAAGGCTGTGGCTGGAGCTCATTAATCAAAGTCAAGGGGCTGGCCGGCGCGGTCTCCATTTGCATGAGCGGTGGTTGCACATGCTGCCGATTGGCCTCTGTTCCATCCAGACTGTTAACGCTGTGTCAATCAACAGCTCAAAAAACATGCTTCAAAAGCGCGGGAGAAATTATTTTCCCCCTTATTATCCGACGCACCCTCACCTTACTCTTGTCCACTCTGCTCCCAAATTTTTTCTTGTTTTGAGTACTGTCGGTATCATTTTGTTGTTGTTTTTATGGAGGGGGGGGGTACAAAAATCAAACTGAAAGATTTTTCTTTAACCACAATTCCTGTATTTGTGTGTGTGTGTGTGTGTGTGTGTACTGCACTAAAAAAAGGTAGGTGCTGTTGTTTTGTTTAGCAACCAAGTATAGATGGACTCTTATGTGTGGACTGATTGAATTAAATATAACTCATGTTTTTTGGGGTGAGCTCTTTTTTTTTAAACATTTATTTGTGCATTACTCAAATTGAGTAATATTATTCTTGAATAAGATGTATTTGTAAATGAACGTCAAGGAGGAAATCACTTCATCTGCAGTATTTCTCATCTGGATTCCCCCCCCCCCCCACCCCCCCATCCTTTGCACAAAATCCATTTTAACGTGAAATAATTGAGTTGAGGCGCGGCGCAGCTAATCTCACCGCACCGGCTCTCCAATCTTGAATTCTAATTATCTCATCATGAACTTTAAGAAAGAGGCAATGCTTTAATGGCTTTTTAACTCCGTAAGAGGTGACTGAGTGGGCCGTAGATAGTTAATGTGTGTGTGCGCGTCACACACACGAACACGTAGACTCTTCTGGTCTAGACGACATTGTGCTGCAGCTAGCATCTCCCGCTGTGCTCCCGCCCTCCATCAGCATCACCCCACTTCCACCACCCACCATTCCCCTAATATCCTGGAGGCATTTTTCTCATTATCAAATATTGTTTGATGTCTTTCTTTCCCGATGATTAACCATGGTCACCAAACACCGGGCCGGAATGTTTAAAATTTAATTTTGGGCCTCGGAAGTACCTGCAGAAGGGGGAGGGGTAAGGGTGGATGAGCACAGGGGACGCAGCGTGTTTTATGTACGCCACACGCTGAAAAACACAATAAATCCTGGAGGAGAATCATTAGCGGAATACTAGTGCTTTTTACGACCATTGTTATTCAACGCTGTATTGAGACGCAGTAAATTATTCTCTTTATTATCGGTCCATGGATTCAGGCCTGTATTCTGTTTAATTATGTTATTCCTCACACCGCATAGATATATGTACGTGTAAAAAATCCACTCGACACGGAAATGCAAATGCTACACGTATACAAGATAAATATTTAATTCCGGGTTGGGGAAGCTTTTTGCTATCAGAAGCCATTTGAGTTTTTATTGTCCTCTGAGGACTGTACTAAATTTCTGAAAAAATATCCCCCGAATGTCTCTATTTTGGGCCTTTTTGGAAGAGTTACTCTGATCAGTTGGACCGGATCGAATGTCGCCAGGGGCCCATATAATGATCGGAGTGCCATAGGTTGCACACCTTTAATTTAACTTAAGCAATATGTTTTTTGCAACTTGTTTTTGTTGCAGTAACCATATCCATCAGAACAACCTAAAGGCACCAAATTAAAATTTGGAGCAAAATAAAAATAGCATTGGCTTATTTTATTGAAACAAATGCAAACTCCAAGAGAGATAGAGCAGAGGAAAGAGGAAGACAGTAAGGAGAGAGAGCGTGTGTGTGAATGAAAGGTTATGCGTCGTCCCGTGTGTTTGTATTGTCAATAACTGGAGATGGCTGTCAGGAAAAGTGGGGAGATAAAGGTCAATAACTCAGGCAAATGTGTTTGTATTTGTGCACTCCTGCTGATAGCAAAGCAAACGTCAGGGCCCCGCGTGTGTGTGTGTGAGTGTGAGACGACCCTCACAACAATAACACAAATAGCGAGGTCTTAGGGCTGCACCGAGACGCTCATTATTATCGTTGTCGTCGCGGGTGCTGGAAATGAGAGGGAGCCTCGGCACATGGCGGTGACAGCCGGCGCGGTGTCACTCAAAAGTCACTTAATAATGAAACACGCCAGAGATCAGAATAGACGACGATAAAGTGCAAACACAAAGACATGGTGCCGCAGGAGCGCTTTAAGAAATAAATACTGTATTTGCCCCCATTTTTGTCTCTGTATAAACAGGCCCTTGAAATGAATTAAATAAAAAAAAAGATGATAATCATCTTCAAATTCTTGAATTTTTTTAATCCCCAATGTTATATAGTATTTATTTTCTTGTATTTATTGTATACTATTATTTTATCATTAATTTCACCAAGCAGCGACCATGTTGCTGGAGCATTTTCAATTTTAGAAAAAACATTAAAATAAGTACATAAAAAACAACAATCAAACACAATCAATTAAAAAACATACATTTTCAGACCAAAAATCAACATAAACACTTTTCCCGCTCTTTTCCACACTCAGTTAAGCAGTAATCTAAAAGTGTAATCTATTTTTCATGCTCACTCATTTGCTTTTTTTTTTTTTACTGCACCGTTTAATGCAACTCTCTGTGGCCTTGAGCGTCATAAATGTGCAATTAACAATCTTGACTAATTCATGAGAACCTAACAGAGAGCGCAACTACTATAACAGAGGCTAATGGTTATTGTTGTGCTTTTAATTGCCTGACGAAGAAGAAGAAGAAAGTGGCGCCGTTTTGGACATACCATCAAGTTACCATGACGACAAGAAGCACTCCCAAGCAGTTGCTGATATTAACTTGACTGCTTTAACCGGTTAACAAACAGATGAGCCTGTTTTGGTTGCGCAGTGATGCCTAAAAAAAAACATTTGTTTGCCCCCCCCCCCCCACCAAAAAAACTAAACATTCTAGGTATGTCATTTTTAACTGTGGAATCACGCTTGCATCTTCCTGCAACGAAGGGCCTAATTAAAGCGGTAAATCATCACAAGTGGTGCTCACACCTAAAATGGATGCCTCTCATTTGCTTATTTTGTTTCCGGAAGCGCTCGATCCCCCACAATGCGCAAATGTTCTCCTTTATGTTGCGAGCAGATGAGATTAAATGTACTCTTAGTGTGCATAGAAAGTCCATAAGGACGAGGGAGGGGGTATAAAAGAAGCGCACCCTCCCCTACCTCCCCTCCGTCAGCCACAGTTTGTTTGTTGGCTGCTTTACATTACACGTGATTATGCAAATCCAGAGCTGTTCCTGTGCATCATGGGCCAAACGCATCATCAAGATCTTTTCTAAAGCAGTCAAGGAGCTATTTCGGCATTCTTTTATTATCCGCAACAAAGAAAGTCTTTTGTTCACGCTTTGCCGCACGCACACTTTGGAAAGAGACACACACACGCACACACACCTACAGAACACTGCTTCTGCCTTCCGTGACTTACTACTGTCCCCTAGTGGTGCGAGACCACCCTATTTCATTCCTAATCCTTGCATTTTCTTCAACTACACCTGACTCCTGCCTCTACCCCCCCCCTCCACCCCTTGCCCTCTCTCTGCCTTATCATGCTCAAACATTTAAAGGCTTGATTTGTTGTATTGTATGACAGAGAGCTCCCATTATGCGTCCACACTGTGTCCACAGTGGCTTTTTGCCTCAATGGCCGCCTCAAACAGAGTCAACAAAAACAGGAACCCTGGTGTTTTGTGGCTATTGTGAGCCAAAGGGCCCCGTGTCAATAAGGTATTGTTTGGTGTGAGCGCCGCACCGAAACTGCTGTGAGAATGTTATCAGGGCCCGTGGACACGGAGGGTGTGCATAATGGCGCTAAAATGTAAGTAAGATTGTTTGGACAAGGCCCCGGCACAAGTGGGGAATGAGCCTTGATGTGGCGCTTACTGAAATATTTACAACAATTTAATGGTAAAAAATCTTTGCTGGAAAGTTCCAGGACTGAAACGGTATTTCTTTGAGCAACTCAACTTTACAGCATTTGCACTAGTCCCTCGCGTTCCTTCACCGGTAGCTAACAGTACACATTTTTACGTGCGGCGTTTCTTTCGGATCCCAGCTATCCCAAGCCCTAATTGGTGCGATAACCTGGAACGATGCTAATAAACAGCAGGCTAAAAAGGGTCAGCCCCGAGTGGCAAGCGCACGGACACACACCGTCAAGTCACTCACGTCAAAGGAGCAATTAGACGGGTTATAGAGGATGGCACCTCCGCCTCCGGTGCAGCCCGCCACCGCTGGGAAGGCTTCTGGAGCAAAGAGGCCTATCAGTCAAAGCCAAAGTACTTTTGCATTCATTAGTCTGTTCGGCTTGATATCAATTATTCATTTACAAGACCAGCCACTGGATTATTTCTGTCGCCATCAGGCTTGTCCCATCAAGTCTCGATCACGGCCTGGTTGATGAAGTATGCATTGTTGTTAATATGATCAATCAGAAGAGATTTAAAAATATTTTTCTTTGATAAACCAGATGGCTCTGGATTTTGGCACCCTCAGAAATACAATCCTAACTGTCAGCTGGTTTGACCTCGCGATGGAGGGGGAAAAAAAATTAATGGCATAAAAATAAGTGAGTCGGGTGTGTTGTGTTAGAGACGTAATTAAAGTTTCAATAATGTGGGGAGGTGACAAAGCGCAGACCTTGGACTTAGTCCTCGTCTTTGAGCTTCGGCAGACACTCCTGCATGATGCAATGGAAGGCCGGGGATTGAGGCCGTGAATTGCCCCCCCCCCCACCCACCCATCCCGTCCCCATTGGGTTTGTGCTGCACTTGCAGAGTGAGTCTCTTCACAAGAATGTGTCTAATTTAGTGGCTAAGAGGCAGATTTATACCTGTGCTAGTTACGAAGAAGGTTGCTCCCCAGAGAGGCCCGATGACTGTTTACGGGCGGAGCCACAATGCCTTAGCAGATGATGAAGCACCTGCCAGTGCTCCCCCATGTCTACGCGGTCCCGTTCTGTCTGCCCCGTTCGCATCCCTTCTTCTCCTTCCCCCCTAGCCCATTCTCGAGCCATCCCTTCGCGTCGTCGGCCTCCTCGGGATTGTGTTGCTAACAGCCATTTCCCACTTTTCTCCCAAGTGCAAATCCATTTACTGGCTGGCTCAGACCCCGCTGCTGAGCTTTCATCTGTACATCCCTCTGCTTCTTGTCTTTTCTCTCCTGCTCCTTCTACACACACACACATACACACACGGCCGTCAGCCATCAGCGCACAGAACTGTGGTCAGGTTTTGTTTATGGCCGGGAAAGGCAATATCGAGATTGTTTCAGAACGGTGTCATCACTCGAGATGTATCGCTGTCAAGAGTGTGTTTTATACGTCTGGGCCGGCGGCCGCGGCCATTTTGGGAAGCAGAAAATATCATATCGTATGACCTCCTCCGGAATAAAAGTAAACTATCGGCTGTAAATCCGATACGCAACTACAGAGGGGGTGTGTTAAAAAGGAAAGGCAAGTTAAGTGGGCTCTCCATAAAGATGGCCAGAGAAATAAAGATCAGGTCATCCTGCCGTGAGCTTATTGACTTTGTATTGTTGATAATTGTAAAACTAAGCATACTCGTACTTTTTAATGAGCCGCTTCTACCAGCAGTTATTTCCCCAATCGACTATGAGAAAAATGTATGGATGAAATCTATGAAATGGACAGTCTAGTCTGCCATCTACTGGTGATTGGTGGTATCACAACTTAAAACAACACGTCGCTATAAACGTTAACAATACCCAAGGACTTTCCTTGGCTGAGCCTAGTTGTGGCAATCGCCCATCCATCAATGTCCCTAATGAGGCACCGTGGAGACAGCGAAGACTTTCTTTCTGTGCCGTCTAGTCCACTTGCTTTTTTATTCTCCAAAATTTCCTCTATGAGCTCGTCACACAATATTAGGCAGCACGAACAAAGTAGAACAATTCAGTATCTCGATTCCAAGTGTCCATTGCAACACAATGTAGCTTGATGGAGGCAATTTTAGTCATGAATTGACCTTTTCTCTCCTTGCACTCCGCCATTGAAAGGGAAGTACATCATCCTTTTCTATCTTCCATACATTCACGTCAGGATGAGGGGGGGGGGGGGCGGCTGAGTGAGGGCAACCGCTCACTTGTCAACTACCCTTTACCATCAGGTGTGTGTGAGGAACATAAGGCGTCTCGTTCAAGGATGCAATTAGGGGGATTGAACTGCACCCCGGTGGTCGCTTGACAGGCCACTTTACATCCTGTCCCAGCGCGACCTTGTCGCGGGGGCAAGAAAGGGCTTTTTAGTACAATGACAGCATCTACACAGAGCACAAGTACTTACATTTGAGTAGTCGCCAATACCGCGCAACGTTACTTCACCTTCAAATGCGCTAAGTTATTTTTCTTGTCATAGCAAGGTTATTTTTAAGGTAATGAAAACGACCAAAATAACCTAAATCAAACGAAATGAAATAATGCAAATACGTCAAAATAAACAAAAAACGGAAATCATGATACGGAAACTTGCGTTTTTTTCCAATTCTTAATTTTCCGCAAAATTTTTTGAATGCAATTTACTGAGTTTGAAACTTACAAAATGAAGCTTCAAAATGATTCATGAACCAGTGTAGGGTTTATTGAGCCCTCTAGATGGCGCTCTCAGTTCACCTTAGTGCTGAATGTACACGAACTTATCATCTGGAAGGGTTGTCACGATGTATCAGTACATGACAAGAGGAAGTGACGTCTTGACAACTCGCAACCCGCCGCTGCGACCACATCTAAGCTCGAATGTAGGAGAAAAAAAACTGATGCCGTCACTCAAGTCACGTGAACATGTTTTAAACCTCGACAGTTGTTGTCGTTGGTTCAGGCCTGTAATTTAATGCCATTAAAAGCGTCTTGAGGGGGAAGGTTGTGGAGTGGGCGGGTTTCCAAAGTGAAGCTGGATTTCTCGGAAACTTTTTTGGCATCTCTTGAAAGCATAAAGACCAGTTGGCACGTTGATGTTGCGATCGTAAAGTCAATCACGATCGCTCCAGTTGCCCGGCAGTCGCTGTCGGTTCGTCCCCTCTCAACTGACGAGATGCGCGCGGGGGTGAAAAGCTGCGCGTATGTGTTTGCACACGTGTTCATGTGACACGCCGACATGAACGTGAACAGGAGGAAAAAATGGTGGAGGAGTGTTCGAGTCGCGCATTAATCAAAACTGTTGACATGTTGTGTTAAGGAAATGGGACCCACAAAAAATTGTCTATAATTATTAAGATATATTTTTTTTAAAAAGTAGCAACAATTATAACGCCCGAGCAACTCTCACTTTCTGAATGGCTGCACGTTGGGGAAAAAAAAAAAAACGTTTCCGGGAATTACTGTCAGTTGTTCTGATTTGTATGCGAGACGGGCCTTTTCATGTCAAAAGAATACGATAGCCCACAAGCTCTTTACATTACGGGCAAACATTTGCAATTATGATGAATTCCGCCCGCTTATCTCAAAAGGAACAGGTTCTTACTGATGGACAAGTCGACATTTTAATGAAATAAACGGCTCTGAGCTGATGAAATAAAGATTGCTCCACCTCAGGGCGCCCTCAAATTAAATTATCAAGATGACTATGCACGCGGTGGCCTCATTAACTCGGGTACGGTAACAGCGGGATCTTTCCGCTTGGACTCTGTTAGAATTTCAAAATGTGAAACCTCAAAAGTCGGACACCTTCAGTTCAATCTTTGAGTCCAAACCAGTTCAGTAACTTTTGTACATTTCGACAACCTTTGGCCCATTGAACTCTGCAGCTTCCACTGTAGTGCCCGCCCTGGCGTCGCCGCCTCCCCCCTCCCCTCCCGGATCTACGCTCTTTCCCGTGATAACCAACATCCAAGTGGATCCTTTTGACTCCACAGGGACAAACTAATGTTCAAACCATGTGTTGTCCCAGGAGCCCTCGTGAGTGGACACTGCCGCAGATAAACACAGAGCACCGTGGTGCGTCAGAAGTCGTTCCCCATTAAAACAATGTTGGTGCCGGCGCGGGGGGGTGCGAGTGGCAATGGGAAACACCTGTGTTGGGGTGAACGTCAGGGCAGTGGGTTGGAGGGCAGCGTTTTACCACTGTTGAAGAAGGAAGTCAAAGTGAGGGGGAGGTCTGAAATTACAGTACTCCACACAGGAGCACAACATCCTTGCAGTTGCTGCTGGGAAGAGAGGGCGGCCATTTTCTTTGTACTGCTACTTGCTGTCAGTAGAAAATGACATCACAGTGCTGCCTAAAGGCTCAGGTAACAACCAGCTCAACTGATTTCTGGGTTTGGCCATGTGATGTCATTTTCAGTCGACGGCAAATGGCAGCGGAAAGCAAAATGGCTGCTACCTTAGAATGATTTACTGCTTCATTCATATTCCACAAACATAATTTTCATCACAATACCGTGTTTAGACTAGTTTGGAAAATGTTGAACTTGACATTCCCTATAAGTTTATAACAACGGAATCCTCAACGTTAGTGTCATTAGCATCAAGCTAGCTGAATAACAAATAACACCATAATTTTAAATTAAAACAAGAGTCCTCATATTTTCTTATAACATTCATTTTGATTCCAAATTCAAGGTAACATGACTTGAAACATCACAAGCTTTTGAGCACTCACAATAGCCGTTGTTTTATAGTGCATTAAAAAGGCACATTAGAAAGATAAGCATGGCGGATCCCATTGCGCGTTCCGTAACATCTATTTCTGAGAAAGTATGCACACGGTAAAAATAAAACATGTAAATCCCAAATGCCATAAAAAATGTGCAACAGAGCATCACCGTTTCCTGCCGCTGCCAGCCGCGGCCCGGCGCCTCACCTTGCAGTCAGGTTGATCATCCCATCGTCTGCATCCTCGTCCTGAGGGCCCGGCTGTCAATTTATCAGCCTCTGCCTTTTAATTCGGCGCTTTCCGCGGCGTGAGCATCCGTCTCCGCTGTCTGCCTGCGCTGCCAGAGCATCCAGAGCGTGGCGGCATGCGGCTGACTGATGTGGAGCCCGCGACTGACAGGTGGAGGCAGGTTTGCGATAGAGTAATGATCCCTTTTGCACTTGAAAAAGATGTAGAGCAGTGCAGCCTTCACCACGTGCTTTCAGAGTCAAATAGATGATAAGCTCGTCTGTATATTCCACAGCCTCATTTGCTTAATAAGGTGTCTCGTGTAGATTGATCTCGCAAAAAAATACGCCATCATATTTATATCGGTGTTTTGATATTTTAGGGATTATTCTTTTTATATCTCTTCTATTATTATTTATTCTATTAATATATATATATATATATCTATATATATATATATATATATATATATATATATATATATAATGGCATACAGTTGAAAATCAAAATTAGCTTGATTTATTCTTTCACGTCACATTTTTCTTGACCACTTGTTGCTAGGCAAAATACCCAGGGCAAAGTATTAACTGCCCCATAGCCCAGTTCATTGGAGGCTGATGAAACTCCGCCTCCTCGACATCCAACTCTGCATTACAGTGTACTCATAAAGATCCCAAGACAAGACGGCTCTTAAGATTTGTCACGACTTTTGTCTGTCAGCACTGTTTTTGCTTCTAGCAAAACTATTTTAATCATCGCCTCCGTGTTGATAAATGAGAACTCAAATCTATTCCAGGACTCCTAAGTATGCAATTACTGTATCATATTAATGCTAAAAGTCTCTCCTCTTCGTCATCGTACACCACCTAAAATCAGCGCGAGACAAATGACACATAAAAATATCATAAATTCTCGGTTAATTTTTGTGGAGTCGTCGTCACCTTCCCCACCATAATCCCCTCCCCGGCTCTTCATCACTCGCCCCTCCATCACACTCCAGCTCCCCGCGTCTAACCAAATTAATTACTGTGTTTTATTTCATGCAGGTGTCAGGATGGAATGATGAATGACTCGTAATATCAACACAATGCAATGAACGCGACGCGCCTGCTTATGTCGCCGGAGTGCTTACATGCAGACGACACACACACCCACACACACACACACGAAATCTCCAGGGCTAGCGATATCCAGTTTCATATATGATATTAACTTACAGGGGGAGCCATTATGGCCTCAATGCCATTACCAGTGGTAGCAGCGGGGGATAATAGAAGTGAACTTTTCACAAAAAGGTCCTCATAATTGCAGGCTGGACCCTTCTTGATAACATTTCATATCGCTACGTACTGTACACCAGTCTCCTCATTACGGCCTCGGAGCATTTGCGCCGTTGCGTAATGAGCGTCGCGGCGGCGAAGGTCATCTTAATGGGCTTCGACTTGCAGTCAGGGGGCCAGAGGTAATATTCTAATGAGAAAAAGCCACTCTGCCAATTTAGCAAATCTGCACGGATGCCGTTTTATTGTAGCTTTCCGACTGAAGGCCCTTTTGTTGTCATTGGCAACGGCGCCGGCTGGAGCCCAGCGCTTTCCAGTCCGCTTTGCTGCGCAGTAGATTTAACACAAGCATACACACACGGTTATTTTTCCCACATTTCACATCTACTTCACACACCACTCGGCATTTATGGGAAGCTACAGTTCATCGGTTGTTTACTCACAGCTGGACGAGCATCGGAACCAGCCGGCAAAAAGAATGAACGTTAACCCCGCCAGTGCTTGTGCGCGTTTCTCGGTTGGCCGTGCATGTTGTTGATTCGGAGTTTGCCAGAGCTTGTCTTCTTCCAAACACCAAGGAGAAATTTTATAAAAAAACAATAACAGATTTAGAACATGCATAAAGAACAATTGTATTTTTATATATATTTTTTCATATGAATATTATTTTTCGTAACTTTTGACCAACTAAAAGTTGTATTCTCGCTTGACATTGTTTTCACGTACATAGTAGTTTCAATTCAAAACTGTCACTCGTAAACAGCCCCTTAGCGCTTCAATGTCTTTGTAAATCATCAATGGCTGACTTTCAATGTAAAAGTTTCTGTTCGTGAACGCATTGAACAAAACGTCACTTGCATGTGGGCGTGTATACTTTGGGGCTTTAAAACAAAGAGAAAAAAACCTCCATTTGTCAAATTCCAATCAAAGCACAAAGGTGCGTAAAGCGCTTTTCAATCAGCGTGCGCCGAAAACGGTCGGGCGCGGAAGAATGAACCCGCTCGGCACGGCGCTGTGTAAAAGTGTGCGCAAGCTTTAAAGGTGATAAAAACGGCACGGCGGAGAATATCATCTTGAAGATAAGACGCCACCCGGCTTTCCACGGGCCACATCCGTTTTTATTGCATCTGGCAGCAAATTAAGGCCCGTGTGGAATATAAAGGACGATTGAAAATGAAACCCCGGGCAAAGACTGCATTCAGCCTGACTGCTTTCTTCCCTCAGCGCCGACATTCAACTTTGATTCTCACACGGGGTCCTCTGATGACGATGATGAACCATAAAAAATGATATAGCTCAATAAAAGTACAAAAAGGCCCGAGTTCATAAAGAGGACCTGAGGGCCATGTTAGGTTGGATGCATTTCTCCTCCCTCCGCTGGCTTTTAGAGATGATTACCTCGGATATTTATGGACGAAACATTTTTTGATTACGGCGACTTCGCGTGCCTCTTTGTTTCTATTTCATCTCGCACGTCTGAGTCGTCTTACAATAAACACCCAAAATGGTGCGCGTGGTGATGCATCTCCAGATTTACACAAACCCGACCCAGAGAATACACCTTTGTGATTGGATAGCTAGCAAGTACTTAAAATGTAATAGGTATTGAAATATATATTTTTAATGGCCACTATGTGCTACCATTGACACTGAAAGTCATGAGGGTCCATTGGCATGGATAAGGGGGTGGGGGGTCCAATGGGTCTCTGGTCCCCCCCATGTGCTCACCTTAAGCGAGACATCCACAACATTTCCTAATCATGCACAATGCATCTGCTGGAAAAAAAATAAAAGTAAAACTCCGGCGCCTCACAGCTGTCAACAGAATCGGAAAACTGCCGATTTTTCAAATGGCGAACTTCACGGCCGCCTTGGAATTCAATCCCACGTAGCGATGGATCACCCGATTCCATTTGTCATAACATCGGCTTTTATGTCAATATGTCACATCCTAACAGTCAACAGCGGGTTATGATTGGATTCGCCGCCGACACTTTTATCCTTTCTGAGACCGACTTGTCCTCTTCAGGCGGCGTGTGATGTGACTGCAACCCCCCCGATGCATACAGGAAATAATCAGGGCCACACAGGCCGGGGTTCAGACGGAAGCAAATACGTTCAGAGCGTGTCATAAAACAATACCGCTCACATTAAACGCACACACAATACCTCCCTGCGCAGGCGGCGCACAACAGAGGTACTCAAAGGGGAACACACAAAAACAGAAAGAAAAAAAAAAAATCGTGTGCCGAGCGTTACCCCCCTTGACGAAACTCTCCCCGAGTGCATTTGCATAAAACATTAAGCTTAACAAAATGATTACACCTGACAAGTTGAGTTGGAGGAGGAACATCGCCGGTGGCAGGCGCTTTACTCGCACATCCCTACCATCATTCTCTCGTCAAGCCAGGCTTTCACGGCCGCCTTTTGTAGGCGCTGTCACGCCGCCGCCTCGTGATTAATCCTTCGCCTTTTGTTTTTACCCCCCTTTCTCCCCTCTCGGTCCCTCCCGCAAAATCCAATAAGTTGCCCTTAAATCAGGTTACCCTGCACCTCGCAGATAGGAGCATTGTGACGGATATGCCAGAAAAAAAGAAAAAAAAAACACGGCAGGCTATGCCGCTGTGAAATCGTACAGTTGCGATTGCACGTTATGGCGCTAAGTGTTTGTCTTGTAATGCAATTAAAAGCGCGTGTAAGCCGCCTCCGCACACCTACCCGCTATTGTGTGGCATATTTAATAATTTTATACGCACTTTTGTGACATTGCCTTCCCTGAGGGGAAACGGAATAATTTGGAGTAGCGTTTGGGAAAGAATAACTTTTTAACAGAACAGATGACAATCAAAACATTAATATCCTTCTCAGTCGCATATAAAAAAAAAAGTTGAATACTTTGCTGAAGGATAGCTCGCAGATAAAGACGGGGGAGATTATTGCCTTCTTTCATATCTGCCCCCCCGGCCCGGCGGCGCTGGGTTATGGTAATATCGTTTTTGAATATGTGCGAGCGCAAAACTTAAGAAATGAGTGGTGATAAGGAGTGACAGCGCGGCAGAGGCGGCCCAGATCTGCCGACGTGACAGGTGATGTCAAGAAGCTGCGGCGACGCTGTCACCGTGACAAACTTTTCAAAAGAACAACACGGCATTATTGAAGAGAGCTGGATGCCATGACAGCGACGTCCCGACCGTTACGGGTTTGGGGCAGGGAGGGAGGGAGGGGGATCACCTAATTATGCACGCCTTTTTCCTTTTCAGCAAAAAGCTTAAACTTTCAACGTATGTCAACATGCTTGCAGGAAAGTGCTTGCTAGTATAAACAATAGAAAAGGTTAGGGTTCTTTTTCAAATCTGATCTACGCTAGGAAAGGTCATGATGAGAATTTATGCAATAATTTGTTCTAATTTACATTTTGGGAAGAATCATGACATCATAGACTATTGTTAAATTCAGAATAGAATTTTCTCTCGACAGGCTAATTTTGGCTAATTTTAGCGCTGAACCAACAAAACTTTGCTATATTCAGCACCCATCTTAAAAACCTTTTTTTGCTGACTGAGAACGAGCACACAATTTCCAAAAAGAAGCAGCTGGCCCATTGTTTTGTTCCTGCCAGCTGTGTCTGTTTCCATAACCCGTTTTCCTTTTGTTCTATGACACCTCCCCGGTAAACTGCAGCACGGGGAGACAGACAGAGTTGCATTTTACGATTTTCTTGAACTTTTGTCCTTATGAAAAGGGGGTTGCTCCACAGTACGTGTGTGTGTGTGTGTGTGTGTGTGTGTGTGTGTGTGTGTGTGTGTGTGTGTGTGTGTGTGTGTGTGTGTGTGTGTGTGTGTGTGTGTGTGTGTGTGTGTGTGTGTGTGTGTGTGTGTGTGTGTGTGTGTGTGTGTGTGTGTGTGTGTGTGTGTGTGTGTGTGTGTGTGTGTGTGTGTGTGTGTGTGTGTGTGTGTGTGTGTGTGTGTGTGTGTGTGTGTCAATATGCATGTGTGAGTGACGCTGAAGAGGAAGGCAAAGTCTGTAATCACCTAATCCAAACATACACTCGGGGAATCTCATTACCGAACCTAACAGTTCCATTTGAACCTTATCTGGTTTCAATCAGCCGCCTCTCATTTGGGGCAAGGCTCGGAAACTTGATGCCTTTTGTCTACGTGCAGGGGGGTCTCGGCGTTTTTGTTTTTGTGTGCGTCCTGTCTGTCACCGTCTTTTTGGCAAGCCCTAAAGTGTTTTTCGATGCGCCGCCGCGACTTCGGTGGCAGTCAAACGAGCTGCTTCTCGTCAGGCGAGCTCTCGGGTAGTAATGAGTGACATCAGCATGGCCACTGGGAACTCCCGCTAACCCCGCAGCCCCTCCGAGCTAACCCCACCCCCCACGAAACCCCTCATCCACATGCAAACGGACATTAAAACGAAACCTGACCCCAGCCCTGGAATCTGCGTTTTTTTTTTCTTCTTTCACCAAACACGGAATCCCGTAGCCTGTGTGGATGCGGTCCGCTTTGGAGAGGTCAGTCAGAGGTGAGCTGGATGCGACGTCAGCCCCTGAACTGCATCTCAGGAATCCCCTGGATTAAAGAACTCTAGAAGAGTTGGGAGATAATCACAGGATCTGGAATTCACAATAACAAACCGGTCATATATCTACCTGTCTCCGGCCTTCCTCCCTCACACGGCCACGGGGTCAATGGAATGGCTGCATTCCATCAACTCTGCTTTTTTTTTTTTTTAATCCTTCTGGGCTTCCATTGATTTGCCTCTTAAGGATCAAATGTGTTTCTAGAGGGTCTTACGTAGAATATCCTTTGGATGACTTACTGTATGTTTGACCCCTTGAGCAAAATCCCTTCGATGTCCCAAACCAGAACCGAAACCCTAACCCTTTGAATCTTTGTAAGCTTTCCATAATGGTATCAAGAGTGTAGACATGGTGTGACGTGACCAAGTTCTGGCCTGCTGCCGTGTGGGAGCTAAAGTCGGAGGTCTGGCTCTTTTGAGCGCTTCCTCTGAGATTTCCCTCGGTACCACGGGGTGAGCTTTAGCCATTTCTGGCTTGAATTAACAGTCGGGACCTGTGGCTTTGTGTCTGCAGGGGGGGTCAAAGGGGTCTGCTGTAGAAGGCTCCTAGGGCAGGTATGATTTACATAGCACTGTGAGAGAGTCCAGGATCTAAGTCTGTTCGGTCCCAAAGGTGCGGTGCCGCATTTTGATATGCGTTTGATTTATGAAGCCGGCATAGTCCTCCTCGCCATTGGTTGACAGCGCCATTATTTATTTTCTGTTTGTTGTGATTACTTGCTGTCACAGCTACGGTAGAGCGATTCGACTCTTGTCATCAGATCTGTGTTTCGGAGATGTTAGTTGTCTACGTACATTCAGTCGAGACACTACGAATAATGTCCTCGTCTTCTCTGTAAGGAAAATTACCTTACAAAAAGTGCAAGGGGCTGCTGGGATAAAGTAAGCTATTTTGTCAGAGCAAACTATCATAAATAGCCCGGGGTTGCGGGAAGAACGAATGTCTTGTCCACAAGAAACATGAGACACAATAAGAGCTTTTTGAAAATTTACTTGCAGATGATATATTTTATCACGTTGCTGCAGCATTCCTCAACATTTGTCATGCATTCCTTATATGGCATATTGAGAATTAGAGCTACAGGATAAATTCAGATATTGATTCGGTATCCCCCCCAAAAAACAAAAGTCTTCCATAGCAGACAGTTTAATTCCCGTCTCACCGCCGCATTCAAATTATTTGCTTTGGCAGCTCCGAATCGAAGGGCCGTAAACATCGACTTCCTGCACAAGTAGAGATAAATAAATTTCCGTCATATTGACAGCAGCCAAACAGAAAAGCTATTGCTTTTAATTATTGAAGACATTGATCAGCGAGTGATTCATTTGCCACGGATCGGTTGAAAAGCCTAATTGAGTCGCAGCGTGCAGGTGTAAAATGCCTTTTATTGGTTCATTTCATTTGGAGTGATGAGACATGCGAACTTCAAAAGTTGGAGATGATCATAATGATGTCAGTCAGATAAATTGTCTTCTGCCGTGAAAACAATGTCATCCTAAAATCTATCAAAATTGTCTCAGTCTGGCACCTGAAGAAGACGCATGCAAGAACTGTGAGAACATGCAAACTACCACAGAGGAAAATCGGAGCTGAGATTGGAACCCAGAGCCTCGGAACTGTGAAGCAGATTTACTAACCACTCTGCTCTGTAAACCCTTCTTGGAACAAAAATTCCAGGACCATCTATCCAAAGTCTCTCGTTGGGTGTTGAGAATGGGGGGTGGAGACCAGACCTCATCATCTCACAGAAGACAGAGATGGGAATGCGTAGATTAATGGCATTCCAAAGAGAAGACTGGGGCCTCCAGGTTGTGTCCCCGGCACAGTTTGAGACTGCAGGGAAGAGTCAGACATTAGGACTGGAAGAAATTATGTGATAAAGAGTGAGGGTAATGGAAAAAAGAATTGAAAGAGAAGAGAGTAGCGTCGGAGACACCACAGGAAAGAAAAGCGGGGTTATTCATTATCTGGATAGATTCATCAGATGGAATAGAAGCATGCATCAGAATGAAGGCAACTGCGCTTTTGGCAACAAGGTCTACCTCCAATCTTAGACGGATGTTGTCTTTTGAACAGTAGAACAAAAATAATCTTGAGTCGAATTCTGGGATGCCAAAAATTGAATGGATAGATCATTTAATTCATAATGGAATGCTCAGAAGTGTCTTTAGCATACCCCGCTGTCATCAACATTTATTGTGAGGCATTCCGAGTGAGGCTTTATAATGATAGGTGGAACTGCTGCATCTGGCCGGTACTTCACTGAGCCCGGCGCACCCTCGGGCTCACTCGGGAGGAACGCTCTGCAGACCGGGGTGGTTTTGGGGGGGACCCCGATCGCCTAGCTGGGTCTGTCTGCTTCCAGGAGTTTATGAAGACACAGCACATAAAGTGACAGTTTGAGCCATGCCAACTGCTTCCCGCAGTTTATCTCCGTCTTCATGTTTGTCCAAAAATGTATCTCTGCTCGTCCTCTGTTTGATGCTATTTTTAATATGATGAAAGAGACACTCTGGAGAAAGGCAGATCTGGCCTTGTGCTGTCGTGCTTCCCGGGTCTGCAGGATCTCACTCAGGAAGCACTCTAAACAGTGCCGAGCAGAAATATCGACATCCAAGCGGAGTTGTTTAATATTCCCTTTCCTCTGTAGATATGGACACGAGGGAAATATCGGTCTCTTAGGAGCCTGCCGCCCCCCCCCCCCCCCCCCCTCATAGGAACTATCTATGTTCCAAGCGGAACTCAAACAATGACATTTCCAAAGAGACAAGAGGGGCTATTTGCAGCATTGGGTCATTTCCAAAGCATCGGGCCTCAACCTTTCAGGGCCCCAGGCTCGACTCAATCCATTTTTAGTGGCGTGTGCAGTGAAAACAAGCAACGAGCGCCGGTTTGTCTTGTACGGCTTTTGCATCATTTCCTGCCTGCTAGTTTTTTTTCTCCGCCTTTGATCATCATCTCCGCTCGATCTGTTTTAACTATACAGTCAAAAATAAACTCCACCAACTTCCAATTGAGCCATTTGCTAATCAGTCTTTGTGATGATAGACGGGTAATTTATATTCCTCAGACTGATCATTTTAAGTCCCATGTATTTGGGGATGGCAAGAGAAGAATATCAACCATAAATTCTCCAGACCTTCAAGCAGTTGGCAGGATTTCTGAGATAGCAGTGCCTGAGCAGTTTTCCATATCTGGTCGGGGATGAGAGCATGACGTGGAGCCAAAGTGTCAGACAAAGGTCAAGGAATTGATAAGGGCACGGCACACTTTAAGTCACGAATTCAACATTTCCTGGTCGGCCCGACTCCATGTGACATGCACGCGGGGCCTCTCCAAACAGCCGCAGTAGGACTCTAAGCACTCTTTATTTACTGTAGGCCTCTGTTTGAGCTTGTGCCATCCAACATTCTGGCCTGCTAAGAGAGAAGATTGTTGAGACTTGTAGCTGGGAGGGGCGGGAACAAGCGAGCAATTGTAAGTCAATCCGCTGGGTTATTATTGTCTCCACTTACCGACACAATACTTCTCTCTTGAGTTATGTTGAGAAATACACATACAATATACAGAATGGGGCAAATGACATAGATTCAACCTTTGACCCCCCAAACATCCTCTGCCTTGTTGATTTTAGATTTAGAGGATCAGTGAGCCAGATGGTCTTTGGGGAAAGGGGGGACTCCTGGAACACGCAGGACGAATCAGAGCACCTGTGATCGTTTGGACATACTGGAATTGTGGACATCACACCATTTGTCTGAGATCAGGAGAAGGGGGAGCAGAGGATCCTCAGGGTCTTATTCCTCAAAATATCCTCGGAATTAGGACTCTCCAATCTCTGCCCTTGCATGGACTTGTCAGACTATTTATTGAACACTCAGTACTTCCTCCCCTGAGGTTTTTGGTTGAGCAGGTGCAATGTTGCAGCCTACATTACAACATTAACAGGATATGTCCAGGCCACAAGTCTAGGCCCAGCAGCAAAGTGATACTAAATACTTTAACTGCTGTTTGGGTGCAGAAGAAATATTAGTTTTAGGTCAGAGTCCATAAATACTCCAAAGCACCACAGGGTTTGAAAAATAGTGTAATGTTGATGGGAAGTCCATCACGGCTCGATTGGATATGCGGTCTCTAATCCGTCTCATGGTTCTGAAACAGTCCATCGGTCAACCCAACATGTTTGACCACCATCACAATTCCCAGATAAAGTCCTGTTCTTAAGTTCAAGCAGTCATTTGGAGTTCGATCCGTGTCTTAAACCTTTTCAAATGACCCTGTCGGATGGCTACGATATGCAGTCGTCCCCAGCCTTGTTCATCTTGACTGTCTTTGAGGGATGACAGGTAAATGACCTCCGTAAGCGTCGGTGCTGTCACTCGACTGTCATAAATGCCCCCGCCCATTCATTGAAACCACAAAAGCAACATGCATATTTATGATTGCCCGTAAACACTGGCCTTTACGTCACACTGGCAGGCATGTGTGTACCTCACTGTGACACTCATACCCCGCCCTCAAGAGCCACGACGGCACGGAGACGTCAAAGAGAATGCCAGTCTTTCTACATGCTGGATTCCATCAAGGCACGAGGAATACTCATTAATCTTCCCAGTGGGAGGAGGTGGTCCAAACGGGAGCATGGCTATTTCATCTTGTATTGCTTCAGCTGAGATCTAAAGTGCACGTCGAGGCTCGGGCCCGATGACGACGACGTGAGCGATCCTAACCTGTCAGGTATATGCAGGAGTGATTCCGAGGAACTCTTGATGACGAGTGTACAATGAGTCCAGACATGTCGTTGACTGACAGCTTCACCGCCCTGCCAAAGCCATAATCCTGGAAGAATGGCAGACATTAAGCCTGTGCGCACTCGTCTAATGGCAACACAAAAACAGCATTCAGATTCCTCGCTAGAGAAAATATTGTTACAGCAATAATAGCGCACTAAGGAATGTCGAATATTAATCGCTGGATACGGCTTTGTTTTTTTCAAAAATGTAATATTTGTATGCGAATACTCTTCAGTTGGTAGCGTGTAAATGTGCCGTTAGCCTTGATAGTACTTCTACAGCCCCGCCAGTCGGATGGTGTTAATAGGCAGGGACGCGTTCATCCAAACAATAAGCCACAACTGGTGTGAAATCCTTTTTAGTCCCATGTGAGGTGCACCCGTTATTCTCACCACGCCTCGGGCCATCTTTCATCTTGGCCGTGTTGCCCCGTGTCACTGTTGGCTTCCCTTGGCAGAGCTGTCAGACTTCCTGTATTCCTCCGTGAATGATACAATGGTGCAGGCAGACAACTCACCTCTAATCGGTAGTGTGTCATTTTTCTTTTCCTCTTGGCCGCTATCCTACGTACAGTTAATTGTGATTCATGGTTGGAAATGCTGACAAACGCTGGAACGTGTCACGGCGTGTTACAGTCGATGCAACCGATTTACGAAAGCAAATAACCTTTGACTCCTATCACCTGGTGAAAAGCGGCGCAGTCCTACCTTGAACGGCGGGTTAAACTCACCAAACTCCTCCCCTAAAAGGTCGAGCAATAACGGAGACATTTGTGAAAGATGCTTCCTGAGAGTTAATGTATTGACAAAATGTGTTTCCTTGCTTCATCACATTTCTCATAACCCGGTGACATTGGTGTCATGGAGAAGTTCGGACAACACAGCTGACGTGACTGGAGTGTAAAGCTACTTCTCTGTGAACAAATAAGGTGCGGCTCAGACTCTAGCTAGCGTTCTTCTTGAATGGCATTTGAAAAATGGTGTGGAAGTGCAGGATTTTTTTTCTTTGAAATATATCACTTTCCTCAGGGCTGCTATTGCGATTTAATATGTATTTTTTCCAAGGTATTTATGTATTTCTTTCTTAAACACAAGCAATCAATGGGCTAGCTAGCAAGTTAGGTAATTCTTCTCTGGCTATTCTGGCTAAAACAATCTATTTTCGCCCCTCATTATTGCAATTTGATGTGCAGTTATTGTTTTCAAGGTCCTCTTTCCATGTATTTTTCTTTAACAAAAAAGGAATGTTAGCTAGCTAGTTAGCTATTTTTGTAACAAACACAATAAATTCATTAGCTAAGTACCTAGCTAGCCAATTCAGAAATGGGCACCACCGCGCAAATCTGTCTTTCAAAATTGAAAGAAAATGAGACAAAAGGAAAGACCCTTTCCCGGAGCTGCCTTCACAAATGGGTATTTATCCTTCTAGGTGCGAAATGATTGGCAGGTGTTTTGGAATGCGTCAAAGGTTACGGATGCATCACACAGATCTATGCTAATCGTAGCCTCTAGTAAGCAGCACCTGACAGGAGAAGCCTTTGCTCGGAATGAATAGTTGACATGTATTCCGGGGGAAAAAAATGAAACAGCCTGCCCAGCGCATTATTTCTCCTGAAGCCAATCCTCAGTAAGTGTTGAAAGGATTTTGATTGCCTGCAAAAGTATTCAATGCGCGGCAAATATTTTGGACACTGCTCATGGTTTCCAGGGTTTCTTGCTAAACCAAGCAGAACAAAATCAACCGAGCCGGCAGTGCGAAAGGGGGGGAAACAATATTGACCTTTTTTTTATTTTTTTTTTTATTTTTGAGAAGCTCCGTGTCCGATGAATTTGCGATTATTCACTTCAGAAGAGAAGACTCTCTTGGATAAAACCTAGCCGTATTACTGTAATGAACTGTAAGCATCTGCCCCACGGTCTTTAAAGGGATTACTGCAACAATACAACATCGTCTTTGTCAGCACTTAAGGTCTATATAGTCGTGCCTCAGGTTATCCCTTTTTCAGAAAGGAGGGATCGGCCCATTTGAAAGATATATATTTTTATTTCATCCTCCCTACACACTCTTATACTTCTCATCACATTAACACCTCAGTTGCACTCCAACGCAAAACACGTTCGTAATGGGATTAGTCAGAGGGAAAGTTGCTGTTTTTCCAGTAGTAAAACTTGACATTGTGTCTTTTTTAATCACATCTAATCCGACAAAAAGGCTGTAAAGGAATTTATTTTTTCTGCTAGTAAATATCCATTTGACAATGATGCGACGGTTTTAGAGGTTGCCGCACAATGAGGGTGAGGGACAACCCCGCCTCCCCAAACCCCCTCGCGTCCTTCCAGATGTTCTCGTGTGACTTCCTCCCCATCTGCCGGCTTTCGTCGCTTAATCGATAGGAGGTCCATTTGCCGTATCGTACGGTAGCATCGAGGCAAACGGCGGATGGTATGATATGATAACCCGAGGGCGAGGGACACAGGGGGGAGAACTTTACACTAATCGATACAGCCCGTGAACAGGATTCCTAAAATCTTTCAGAATGGATATGTAAACGTTCTACAATACTGGCATGTTCAATGCAAGAAAAGAAAAAAAAAAGATGACTATCCATCATCATTTTTCTTTTCGGGTCTTTTTATGGGTCATGGTGTCCCGTCCCTGGACGGTAGCAGTGATATGAGCTGCCATGACATCACTGTGTTCGAGTGGCCGGTGAGAACCAGAGAGGGGTCCTTCCTTGGGTCTTATACATTACTCTGCCATCTCCTCTTTAAGGCTTCCTTCTGCTTCCTAAACATGGATTTAATACCCTCATTAATGATATATGACAAGAGGGGGGATCAATGCGGGGCTGCGAGTTCTGGTTTGTGTGTATTCAAAGTCCCAGCATTGCCTTAAATGTGCACATGATGTTGCGTAAAAACCCGGACCAAGAATCAAGGTTAACGTTTTGAGAGGTAAAACTCAAGCATCATCCACTTGACCCTCTGTGACCCCGTTCCGAGATCAAAGTTTGGATTTGATTGCCCGCCAGCACTGGCCTGTTGAGCAGCCGCGGTGACGACCACTGGCCGCTTTATTTTTCTTATTAGATTGCTCTCCCGGAATTCCATTTTTATCCACACAGATCTGGCCAGTGAATCACCATTAAAAGGGGCCCATCAAACTGTCAGGCCATGCGGTGCGCAGGTGTCCGTGCCCCCCCTCAACTGTAAACAAGAGCAGTCCGGCTGAATAATGGAAATCCAGACCAGTTTTATGTTGTTTGAGTCAACTTGAAAAGATTCATCATGTGATCCATAGAGATGGAAAGTCTTCTTTTCGCCAATCACCAGCTAAGCTTTGTTTTCCGTCTCTGAATGAAGCACTTTGTGCCGAGCTCAGCGGTGACTTCTAAAAACGTCTTTCAATCCGAAGTTTTTCTTTTATTAGCCTTTCTCCATAATTCCTCCACTTTTTTTTTTCCCTTGTTATTATTATTTTACTTGACGGCAGACAATTGCCCGCTGGTCTCTATTCCCCCAAGGTCATACAGAACCAGAGCGAGTGAATGGACTTGGCCAAGAAAAACAAATGCACACCATCGTGTAGTTGTCACACGCTCCACTAACACGCTGGAAGACCCGCTGCTCACTCGCCTTTTTTTTTTTTTATTTGCAAATAAATTACCCCCAAGCAGTGCGTGCACATAAATTATGTCCCACATAAAGTGAACTAAAAGGGGCACTCTTCATGATTTTACAAAATTGAGTGACATCATCCCTCCATTATATTCCTGCATAAGATTTATGTAATCTTGTCTTAAAAGCTTAAAAGTGAGCAAAAAATAGCAAAAAAAAGTTTGACTAAGTTGCGATTTATGAGGTGAACTTTTTAAACACTCTAGTCTAAAAACAACGTGCTCTATGATATCTATTCAAGCAGCTAAGACAGGCTAATGTTGGCACTTATGAATTTGAGCATTTCTAGCCCTAACATCTTCAAACATTACATTGAGGATGACGACTTCAGATTCAGGGCAACACAGGATGATGTAAGAGCTCATGGTGGCATCACATGGGACTTTTCCTGCTCGGCAGGTTGCCCGGGGTCTGTTCGCTCCGGAGGCCAGCGGCTTGATTGCTGCACCGGGATCCAGCCGCAGCGCGTTTTCATCAGGAAGCGGGCCGAGATCATCCGAGAAGGTTCCGGCCCATTTATACATTTGAAACAGTAGAGGAGGAGGGAGGGATCATTGGGGTTATTTTGAAAGAGAAGAACCTTGTTGAACAAGCATGAGAGCATTATTGAATGAATACTTTGGATCATCTCCACTTCATTCTACTTTTTTTTTTCTGTGCGGACAATTTTCCTGCAATTTGGGATAAATTGTTTGTAAAATCCCTGTCGCTGCTTCCACCGGGAATCCTTTGACAATCGCTTAAGCTAGCAGGGATAAAGATCCTCTCAATGACATCATTAGTTTCCCGTTTCAGACACATGCTTCTGATCTCCATCATAACCGCTCGGGTAAAAATAAATTTTCACTCTACGACTGCAAAAGTAAAGTTTGTATGTGATACTGAAAGTGGCAACATTTGGTGACGAATATGATACGTGCCCAGCTAGTTGACCCGCTGTAGGTGTTTATTACCACTGAGGCCTTTGCTCGTGCAGGAAAGCAAATCTGCTCAGGTCGGTTTCCACACTAGTTAATATTTTATCGTGCATAGTGGTGTAATGACGCATATTGATTTTGCACCATCTCTTATCGATGCAGCTGCAAAATGCTAATCGTGTACAATGCGCTCACGGACGCATCATTAGGTACACATACTATACAATTCGGTGCCTGTACAACTAAAACTTACAGATCTAGTACTTCTTCTCTTCCATTGCCTCAAACTATTCCATCATCTTTTGTTCACATGCCAGCGTGTAATTCAGTCACCTGTTCATAACTTGCAAGGCGCCGGGCTCGCACGAATTGCCTTTGTGGAGGAGACAGTGACAACTATGGGAGACTTTTCACGAGCACGTCGCGCCCTTCTTGACAGCTTTTTGTTTACACTTTCATTACATCTCCTCTATATTATCTGATACCTACACGCTGAGTCCAATCTGGCCGTCCCGTGCTACACCGGGCACCGGAGAGAGGTTCTTATATTACAGCACATGAATCAAGACAAAATGAAATGCACTCCAGTTGCTTTCAGATGGTATTAATAAGTGCTAGAGGTCTGCGGACACAAGGGGGACAAAAAAATAAATAAAACGCATTACATGTAATGTTAGCATCTGATTTGTTGCTCCCCACTCAACAGATTTTTTTAAAACAGACACTGTCATCTATTTAGGACTTTTAACACTCAAATATGATTTGCATACTTTGTTGGGTGATGCTGTTTTGGTTAGCAACAGAGTTGCATTGTAGACCAGTCTCTTGGGAAACTAAAATCATCTTTAATTTAATCCAAGATGCATGTATTCGTAGGTGTTGCTGTTTTGGTTAGCAAAAAAAGGACCCGTTAAAAGTAAGATAATCATTAATTAAAAAAAAAAAAACGTTTTGATAGGTGCTGCTGTTTTGGTTAGCGATAGTTAGCTTTTTTTAATCTGAAGTAGATGGTGTACCCAGCAATGAAGTGTTTTCGGGAGTATGAGCAGTCAATGTAAATAAAGAAATAAAGTGCAAGTTGATTTACGCATTTCATTTTCCCGGTGTCGGTTGAAGCAAGATTGACTTTCTGCGTCTCCCCTTTATTGCGGTCCGTGTTCCATTGACATCTCAATTGTAAAAAAAAATGATATCTCATCGCCTGTCCTCCCGAGATCAAATCAATTTTCCAGTGTTGGATGTCCGTCGCCGGAGCAGAATCCATTATGGTCAAACCGAGCCGGCCGAAGCATTTAACTTGCACGTTAACAGGTCCGCAGACAGTTACTCTCAAGTGAGAGGATGCATCAAGTTTTAATGCTTCGAAAGCCGCAGAAACCAATGAAAGATTAGTCGCTCCCGTGACTTGACACTTATGACTTGTGGCTTTTAAACACAGGCGGCCATGAATGTCAACGTTGGGATTTGTCTTGAGTGGTTGGTTGGTGGCGTTGTTAGCTGCTTGTTCCCGCTTGGATGTGTAGGAAGTGCATCCATCAGCAGTTTGGGGGGGGGCTGTTGCTGAAAAACAAAATTGCCTCTTCCTTCCTTCCAACTTTGACCTTGGTACAAGCAGTGACAACTGATAAGCACATCTGGATATGTGAGGATGTCCCCGCCGCGTCTTCCTTCGAATGTTGCACGTTCGCAAAACTCAGAATTGTGTGCTTCTGCAGTTTCGTCTTTCTCACTTTTTTACGCCCACCGTCGGGAAATTGCCGTCAAAATTATGGTTATCCGTGCTGCCTCTTTCCAAATCTCATTATGACATAACTTCCTCGTCCCTTTTCGGCACAACTGACTTCCTGCAGTTCACGTTTAAGTCTCACCTGCCCTCTAGTGCCACATTTCACCATTTTAAAACACACACACACACACACACACACACAAATAAAAAAATAAAAAAATAAAAAAATAAATAAATAAGCTTGTAATAGAAAATATAAACTCATGCCTCTATGCAAGGGCCCAAGCACAAAATTGGAGCCAGTTATATTTTGATATGACAAGTTTTCGGACACTTGACAGCAATTGAACCAGCGTCTTTTTCAATATCAGCTTTTTGGATATTCTTTCTTTCAACTTGTAAGCGCCTGCAAAGTTTTCTTAAACAAAGAGACTGGCACACTCTGCACTCATCGCTCGCTCTGTTGCAAGTGTTGAAATAGTTACATGCGCTCTGTGGTTGGTTCTGTGATGAGAAAAAAACAAACTAAACCAAAAAAACGCTGGTTTGGCAGAGGAATTTGGTAGTTCAGAAGAAATGCCATGACGGGCTGTGACGAGAAACTCTGGAAGTGGCAGCGATAAGATCTCATAAAAGTTGTATTTTGTGAAGAGATGCACACCACACAAAAAATAAAAACAAAATATATATCGTGACAATAATATTCTTCAAGACGCCTTCTGAACTGTAATTGCCCCTGTCGTCTGTTTTCAGCTTCAGACAAGAGACCGTTAAGCATTGTGAGGCGCTAACAAAGGAGCTAACGCTCAAGGCCTAGCGTGAGGACAATGGCACGTCACCAATCAGTCGCGGTGGCGGGACACGGGCATTCGATAACGACCTGGCACTTCCCGCGTTTGTAGACGTGCGCTGTCTTTGTACCTCCGCTCTATTATCCATTCTCCGCCGTGGCCCGCAGCCATTCGCACCAGCTCAAGTTGTGGCCGCGGATCAGATGTGGAACAGGAGGCTTCAAAAGCTTCAAAGCCGAACTCGCTCAGAGCGCCTTGTAAATTAGCACGGCTACATATGCACGTGCTCGCCGTGCCCACGGGTCATGAGCCAGTCCAAAGACAACAGTCTAGACTTTTTTCGTGGATAAATAAGAATTTCTTCTCCATCAAGTATGACTATTTTTCTTCGAATTGACACATTTTAGGAGCTTTAAGGGTTTTTTTATTTAAAAATAAAAGGATTAATTCTTAGGTGCTGGAAATTTGCTCTTCCATTAAGTTCTTGTTTCCACGCCTATTTGTCGCATTTAACAGTTAACAGGAGAGAGTGGAAGTCATCACCTGACAGATTTGTATTGATCTTTTCCGGCCACGCTGTCAAAAGGTAGCCGTGCCAAATAAGCCAGCTTGTTGTCCATTCTGCAGCGGTGAGGCCAGTGGCCAGCTGATTTGTCAAGTGGGCTGTCTTCTAAAGGGCATTCCCCATCCATCCTGACAGTAATGGTAGGGGTCAACAACAAACAAGTCCATCATAGCGCCCCCCCCCCCCCCAAAAAAAACAAAGTGTACACTGGCGGCGATAGGGTTTTGTTTAAAAAGGGGGGGGGGGGGGGGATGGGGGGGAGCATAATGATTTTATTATTTCTTTATTTTTTACAAACCCAGAAAAATCGTCAAACACACTGATAAACATCCAGTATATTTTTACCTATAAGGCCTTGGAGGAATGTGGAAAAAAATTCAGCAAAAATCTGAAAATACCCAAAAGTCACCTCCAATTTGCTCCTTTCATGACCCATGGAATTTTCTTCCAAATCTTTGAAAGAGTAAAAACTCAAAGATGAAATCCCTTGACTCCCAACTACTTTTGTTTGATAAAACTTTGACTATTCTGAACGCGCATGTAACAATGCTGGTAATACAAATATCACAGCTATATTTAACATTGTTCCGAATAAACTTCACTTCTCTTTCTATAAATGACAAAAATCCTCAAGTAACCCCCCCCCCCAATGTATCCATAACCCTATTGTTTATGAGCGGGGCCTTCTGAGAGACGCCTCGCGTGCCCGAGCGGAACGCGGCAAACCGGTGAACCCTCCAACCTTGAAATGCAGATCTGAGGCCCGCCGAGGAGCGATGACAGCTGTCATAGCGTATAGTTGCTGTGATGAAGCAAAACCGAAAAAAAAAAAAAAACACAGAAGAAAGTGTGGAAAGAGAGGGGAAAAGAGAAGAAGCAGCAACTTTTGCAAAGACGCGGGAGGATTGTTCTTAAGTGTGCTAGTCAGCATATAAAAGTGGTGGATTGAGGACTAAATAAAAATGCTGCGAGTGACCGCTTGAAACGTGCAGGCTGCGCTGCGGGGGATTCTGCCTCCTTTGTTTGGATGCTAATATGCTGCTGTGATAGCAATATTGGAGGAAGGGGGTCCTCCTCTGCCTTTGATACCCATTAGCCCCCCCCTCACCCCCCTCCCTTCCCTTTCCATCCCCGCCGAACCTTTTTATTTTTTACTAGCCTGGCATAACAATAAGACCATCCTTAGAGAGTACATTTATTTTGTAATTTTTTTTTTTTTTAGTCTCCACCCACTGACCTAAAGGCACCGAGCGCCCATCAACTTGAGCCTAATGGTACCTCAGTAATCAGACTGTGTTGTACATACAGACTGTTGTTGTCCAAAGGACCAATAATCTCCTCTTGTATTCATATTTAATGGAACTGCAAGATTATTGGATTGTCTTGCAGCAGGCTTTTCTCACTGTAATTTAGTAGGATTCTATACAATAAATAAATAAAACTAAGTAATGAAAATGATAAGCCCTAACTGCTTTTACATTGCCGCTTAATATACTAACAACTATACGTTGTAGAGTCTAATTAGATTCAATACAAGAAGACGGGAGTGTCACTAGTTTTATGGACTCCATATATATGTATATTAGTGCATCCCAAATCTTGTCATTAGTCCTGACATCATCGATCGAGCGTGTCTTTTTCATATTATATTTGGGTTTATTTATATTTATTTATTTTTATTTTTTATTTTGTTCTCTAAAGCTATTACCCAGTGTGACCACAAACAGCCTCTTGTGAATCTAACACGGACCTTCGCTTTTTCTGTGATCGTCTACTAAATTTCCCTGTTGGTTGCGGCTGAGATGTCATATTAAGTGACCCGCTCGTATCCTCCGTGTCCTCGATCACTGTGTAAAATGAACCCCCATTGCACCCCCCTTAAACTGGAGGTTATAGATCAGCGTCCCTATATGTTTGTGTGTGTGTGCAAAAGTCACGTGAGACGACAGACAGGAAATGGACAGGAGGGGATCAAAATGAGTGATGAGGCGACGTAGTTGGGGGGGGGGGTGGAAAGAAAACAGCAAAGTAAGAGCAAGGACCTTCTCCAGTTTCATTTTAATAGCGGCGGGCCATTTTTCTCCCTTTACGCTAAGCACAGAGCTGACCATTATAGGGCCTCTCTGCAGAATGTGTCAAGCTGCTGCTATTAAAAACACTATTTGCACTGTCAGCTCCTATGAGCCAAATCTATGACCCCCCCTAACCCTCCACCACCAACCCGCTTTTTATTTTTTATTTTTCCTTCCCAACTTTCAGGCCACAATATCATCCGTTAAAGGCGACGGAGCCCATTACACTTGGCCCGTTCACACCAGCTTGCATTAAGCTAATATTATCTATTCCCAGTGTGCCCCCCCCCCCCCCCACTTCTCCCCAGCCCATCAATTATTAATATCTCCCCGCTCACGGCTAATGTTTTACTCTGCATTATTTAAGGCCATCTTCATTTATCAATAAACATAAATGTTAAACAAAGAAATGCTGATGAGCGTGAAGAAGAAAAAACAAGTTTATGAGATGAGTTGGGAAAAAAATGGAGGTGAATTATAGAGGTGATATTCATCGGGAATGAGAGTGTTGTAAAGACTAAGGGAGGGGGCATTGGGACCCAGGCAAAGGAGTAGGAGGGGTGGCAAACAGCTTGTTTGCAGTGTGCAGAACTTGGGAACTTTTAATAAGATTTGTTCAGAGTGATCAAGTCCACCAAAAATCTCCTTACACCACCTGCGCCACAACTGAGACCCGCTTCTAACGTGTCTAAAATGTCTTCTCTCTTGTTGACAAATTCCCAAATACAGTAAACTTGCTCCGGTATGAAAATAATCAAAATGAAAACTGAAAAATACCTGTTTCAAGAACAAATGATAACTAATGGAATTAAAAAATAACTATAATGAGCCCTGCCAGCCTATAGTAACCCTGCTGTGCCCTCTTTGCTACGGAATGCTGGGAATTCCTCACAGCTGAGAGGACTTGGCTAAATATAGTTTCTGACATCTACTGTAAGCTGGTTTGGAATTTAGGTGAGACAAAGCAGAAGATGGCGTGCAGAGTGGGTGGCATTGCGCCTCCTCCAGCAAAATAGAACCGTGCCACGCAATCCACTTGTTATTGTCCTTGGGTCTGAATGGACAGATTAGAACGCACGCAGCACAATGAATGGCGGCCTGCAATTGCAGCGATACCAGGACATTTATAGCGACACCCGAGGGGTGCGTTCCCTCGTACCTAAAGATCCAAACGTGACTTTGTCAAGGCGCTTAAGTTGACGGCTCATGACAAAGCGCCCAATGAGTGATTTATCGTTTGCGGTGAGAGGTTTTTCATAGTTAGTTAACCTGCTGATGGCAAAGGAAAGGAAGTCACAATGTAATTGTCTTTGTTGATACTGTGAAAAGAGAAAAATATTCTCTGCTAAAACATCAGAATCTTAGCTAACGATTCTCTTGTTGTATTTTGGAAACAGAGACCATTACCAGCGGGAGGTCAAGGACTCTGACATTAGCGCCTGATTTGTTCCGGCCCGTTACGGGGGAACGTGTGGGGGGGAGGCATTTTGAATGTGGAAAATTTGCACTCACCAGGATTCTGTCGAAACTCGATCTGCGGCGCGCTGAAAGCCGCATCCTCACCTGTTAGCGGCGCACCTTCTCGTCTCCGGGTTCACAGGGTGATTGCCACCCAGGACGCTATGCGATGTGGAGGATGGTGTGTGAATGATTCATTGCGTGTGTAATTACAGGGTGTCCGCTCATTTTTAGCAGCTGACTATTCAAACAGGTGCTGGGGAGATGTGCTCGAACAGGGCATGCTTACGTCTATTTTCAAATATTGGCACGTCTAATGACAAAAGCATCTCACACTTAATTGGTTTGCTGGAAAACATTTGCGAACAAAAGGACTTAGGGGGAAAAATTCTTGCTAGGTTAGCTGTTAGCTAACTAAGTTGTTAGCTGACAGTTTTTGTGAATGGACAGTTTTGAATTGGATTTGTGACTGGTTGTAAATCATTTGAGTCTCATCTGTCTGTTTTGTTTAAGAAGATGGAGCACTAAATGAAAATCTCGACTGTTACGTTAGTCGCTAGCTCAATCGTTAACTGGCTAGCTGACAACTATGTTTGTAAACAAATCTGCGTCAATTAAGTATTAAATTGAGCAACATGTATTCAGAATAATATGTTTGTCTTTAACATACCCAATATTGTAATTGTAATGTTATTTTAGTCGATCAAATTATTTGTCTCATACTAGATAATAATATTCATTTATTAACCAATGTGTATGTGTGAACGACTAGACTGGTGTTTTGTTTTTTTTTTGTCTATGGGGAAATACAGTGGTGTTGTCGGACCTCACTGATCTATCGGACTCAATGAAGCAACCCTCTCCCAAGGCGATACAGAATGTATATAGACAAAACAATAGTGTATGTGTAATGGCAAAAAAAGATAAATCTATCTCATTAATCCCTTCTTCTCCCGGGCTGAGTGTCCCTTTTGAGGGAATTCGGACTGTGCAAGAACTTGAATGGTCTCTTTGTGCATCATTATTAGTACTAAGTGGAACAATACTGATTATGGGTGTTTGTATTATAGTTTTTTTCTGGTCTGGTCTGACAAATGAATAATAAGGATAATAAATGTTATCTGAAGCTATACATTAGATTTCTGTTTTGCACGTTAAATCTTTTGAAATCTACGAGTTGGACTGAAATGGAATAATTCCCCTTTGCAAAATCTCTCATTAATGTCATATCAGAAGTTTTTATGATTTTCATCAAACTTGCATTCATTGCACGTCATCTCAACTCCAATAAAGGATTGATGAGGTGAGCAGTCCCTGTCGTTTGGCATGTATTGTAGATGCTATTGATTTTTTTTTTTTAGTCTAAAATTACATTGATCCCCCCCCCCCACACCTTCTCCATATGAGATGGCCTCGGAGTCCATAAAAGATATAAAGAGGTCATAACCATTTTACCAGCCTGTAGTCTCCCTCACAAAGATTTAGGAGGTCGTGAAAGGCTGATGGTTAAAAATGAGGCTTGTTGAGTAGTAGCTGCAGAAGGATAGAAACACGCGCCTGTAACATAAGTGTCAATACCTTTGATAGATTTTTCACTGGATTGAAATGTTTCATTTCTCTCAAGGAGCATTGCAAAGGATAAAATTAGTTTAGACTCACCCGAGCTGAAACCCAAGTTGATTGCAAATTCAATTAGAAGCGCATTTTAAAGGTTGGCGGACATTTGATACACCTGAAGCCAGATGATTTCCCGATGGATAAGGACACTAAATGTCAAGTTTGAGCTTCAAATGTTTGCCTACCCTTTTAGAAAGTTCCATCTTGATCCCTCGTGGACCATTCGGTTTCCAAATTCACTGGTTTGGCCTCCAATCAGAAAGATTACTTTGAGGGTATTGCAATGTTTTGAATTCTCATTTCGGTTTTACAATTAGAAAATGCCAAATTTCATGCCCACTCTGAACGTTTGGATTTCCAAGCAACTTTTTCCACTGAAATGCATGATCATGAATGAGAGAATGATTTGAAAACAACTCAGCCAGACAAAGCAAGCAAGCAAAACGGAAACTTTTCGATACAGCTGCCGCATCGGATCTAATTGGTCCGCGTTGTGTTGTTGACAGGAAAAACATGCTTACTAATTCATCTGCTCACCTTTTCATCTCATGGGCCTAGACGAGGGCATAAGAGGTGAAGTTAGATTTCAAACTTGTCAATGTTTAAATTCACCTGTCAGGATGACGACGGACTTGCAAGTGCTTGTTTGCCCTTTCAGTCATCTTGAGCGGGGGGGTTCACGCTCTGAAGACCACCCACCTCATGAAAAGGAAGCATCTTTCACAATAACTTCTTCCTCCTGAGATGTCATTTTCCGCACTTCTATAAGGTTGGGAATATGAGGAGGGGGGAGAGGGCGAAGGCTACTCTGTGAGTTTCAAGGTCGTGCTCCCAAGTTGGTTGAGTAAACAAATGAGGAAAAGAACTGTTGTGTATTTCCTCAAATAGTTGCTTTACAAACAAACCCATTGTTCCTTGACACTTCCCTATCTTTAAATACAATTTGTTTTAATCTCCACTTTCATTGACTATTTGGTCAGAGTTGTAAAAAAGACAAGAAAAAAAGATATAAAGTGATGGATGTGTGGGATTGTGTAAGAAATGAAAATAAATGAATCTATGATTGCCTTTTACACAATACAGATGCGCGAGACCAACGCACGGAGGTAAAGAATGATTTCCAAGGCGGTTGTTGACATTCATCTCCGGCAAATCTGCATCGTAGCGTCAGATAATACCCCAGAAATGAAGATAAATCTGTTCGTGTGCGGTCGGAGCTTTAAAGTTACTTTCCGTATTTGTCAAGAAGTTACAAGATCCTGCAGTCTTTCAGGATATGAACTGTCAAACGCATGACAACGTACGTTGTGATCAATTTGTGAGCCATTTTTCCAATTATAGGCACATTTTTTTAAACAAAAAAATCTGTTTGTCTTATCTTATATCTGGTCATTGATGGAGCTAGGATTTTTTTCCTTGGGGGGGGGGCAATGGGGAGGACACAGATATCTCAAGGGGTCCACGAAATGAAAAGATGAAATACAAACCCCAAATATTCTTCAAAAATCGCTGATGAAAAATACCTATATGTTCTTTATGGTGGATGAACGAAAATATGGAAAATAATTCCCGGACAAATCAGAAAATAGTCAATTATCTGCTCTGGTCTGTCGAGTATCCTGGCGTGTCAGATATAATGGACTCATAAGTTGCCGAAATGGACTATGACTGAGGGCGGGGTTCACGTCACTCCCTCGCTCTCGATCAGCCGGTAGAAAACCTCCACAAGGGAACCGGGGCAAAGAATGCTTTGTGTCGGTGGGCTCTCCTCCTTTTTTCTCGCCCTGTCATCCTTTGATCACATCGAGCTTCTTGATCTCGTCAAGCCCTTGCGGGCCTGACGCCACACATTCACCACGATCCCCTTCAAGGCCAAACCTCGAAAACAGCCCCAGTCAGGTGACGGGGCCAGAAAATATAACCCTAAACAATGCTGTGTTGCCGGCACGCATTTAAATGAAACTCTGTCAATAGTATGGACGTAATCCGCTAGCAGACTGTCGATGGTTGGCGGAGGCCTCGGATCCGATCCGCAAGGCAGTCGGCCAATCCGGTCCATTGATAAAGTGTCACCGACTCGGGCGCTTTGATTAGCCCTTGGACTAATGCCACGCTAAGCAGAAACATTACTCTGCCTAGCGGAGAGGACGAGGAGCGAGGGAGGGAGCGAAAGAGAGAAAATGTACTCTACAGGGAAATTAAGCAATGCGAATGAAATGGCCAAGCGAGGAACTTGTTGGATAAATTAACAACGCAATTACATTACATGACACGGCAGCAAGATGGATGAGGAAAACTTGGCCGCTGTTATGTTCTGTTTTCCAAATTGCAATTTATTTGAGGGCTCTAATGGATGCTGTATTAAAACATCTCGGGCCGCGGTCAGATTTCATTGTGTGTCACCTCCAGGTGATTGATGAGCCTCTCTTCCACGCCCCTTGACCCCTCCCGCCCCCCTACCCCTCACCACTACATACACACTCCACTTTACTCCAACGTTCCCCTCCAGGCTGCACTCACAACACATTTATTGGGAATTCCAAACACCGGGGTCCAAACATATTACACTGATAGGCTTATTACGTCTTTGACGCCATCTGTTTTTAAACAATAGCAGTTGCGACTTTGGAAATGATCAAATTATCGTTCTCCATTGAAATGAATGGAAATGTCATTGATCCATTCAAGCCACCCGAAAGACACAATATATTTGTAATATTTTTTTTCATAGAAATTGCAACGTATAAAAACAACCAGGGCTGAACAGTGTTAAAAAAATATATATTTTTTTCCCCCACCTCAATATTGCAATTTCATTTTTCAACATCCTCTTGCCTCTTATTTTTAACAAAATCAGTATATTAATTTGTATTACAATAAACAATTTCTATTATATAAATGTTATGATCTTAACAGAAGACATTCACAATTAAGTTGCAATAATATCAAAAATCTTTTTTTGCAGAGGACAAAGAATATATGCTTGTGTGTATTATGGTTTCTGTTTGCCTAACAATCGAGCGGCTATTCCTTGCCATCGCAACTGTTTGCCTAGCCGGAGAAAATGCATTAACGTTCCGGCACATCTGGAAATCATCGGCGGCTCAGTTACGGCGCTATCGTCGCGGCTTTACATCACCGTTCCTAATGACTCACAGCGCAAGGGGGGAAGAAGCGAGCGCATGCTATCGGCTTTGAACTGGCCGGCTTTTCCTCGGATGGCAACCTGATCTTGGACGGGCCCTTTCGACATATCTACCTCCCATTCCCTCTCTGAGAGGTTAACGCCATTCCGCCGGATGACATCAGCCAGCGAGCTTCCAAGCCACAAGGCCATAAACAGCTTTGATTTTTTTTTTTGGCTTTGCAGGTTATTTTCAGATGTGAGCAAACGGATACATAGTGAATGAGGCGCCTTGATGTTTTACTTAGCGGAAATAGCCGCGTAATACTTTGCCATGATTATGATTCACAGTGGTGGAAAGATGGATGTAGTTCTGATTTCTAAAATTATTTGATGTGTGGATATTTTGTTGAAACGGTGTCACCCAATTGTCTATTTCGGTCGTCGGCTTGGATGGACAAGAGGCTCAACGCTGCGGTTGAACATCCCCCTTGCTGCCCTCCTTCCACACATCCCCTACAAGCCTTTAGGAAGGTTACAAAAAGCTCTCCAAGCTGGACATAAAAACAACCAACACGTCAACCCCGCCCCGGCCCCGCCGCATCATCCCAATTGACACGTGAGAGACGGCTCTGACCACAACAGTGGCCTCAGCCTCTTTCCTGGCAAAATGGCCGACTGACTCTTTACAAGGAGCCATTCAAAACAGACTAACATCTCAAATCGTCCTTCTCCCCATTGAAATCAATAGAAATGGCCATTCAATAAATAAATAACAATAAAAAATGTTTGTGTCTACTGCATCCTGAAAGCTTACACAAGGTGGGCCACCCAAAAGAAAAATGCATCACCTAATTAGGCTTTCCTTACACCTTTTTAATAATTCATGCTAACAGCGAGTCAACAAGGAAGTGGGGCTCCTTGTCCTCCCAGGAAGCCTTCGACAAGGATCATGTGTCCGTCCACTGTAAGGAAGCGTGAGCAATTATTATATGGATTTTTTTTTTTCTGTGACTGGCTGTAAGTCCCTTTTGCTAATGTAAACTGTCTGTGCTTATACTGGCATGACTAAACATGGTGAAGTCAGGCAGCATCTGGTCTTAAGAGCCGAGTTTATTTTTCTACCGTATGAGAGCGAGGTGATATTTTTGGGTGGTTTTGGGACGTTTCTTCGTCTTCCTTTTCCAATAAATCACCGGAGACGTTCTATAAACGTACTTTAGCAAGACCGTGCACGTCCACTTGCGCTGTTATGATTACAAGTGTGAGGCAGGAGTGTTAATATTCCGTCTGTATCCCGCTGAGGTGTAGCTCACGTCTGTCTTTTTTTTTTTTTTTTTTTTTCCCTCCTCGTCATTGTGTGGAGTGTATCTCCCCCTCCAGGACCAGCTGCATTCTGGCACATTCCCATTTCCAACCTCGGATTCTCCAATCTGTCATTGCAATCACTGAAAAAAAACATCTAAAATAAAACATCCCACAGCCAAATGATGCTCCGGTGTGTGACAAAATAGTCGAAGGCGGTAGGCCGGGGCAATTTGCCTGGAATCTGTTCTTCCCATTCCAGGCTTTCGTTCGGGTTCTCCCCAGCGCCCGCCTGAGCTGATAACAAGTGTGCGCGTTGGGTGGAATGATGGATGGACTTTAGCCACAGGCTTGTCAGGAGGCTGCGCCGGTGCGGGGCCATATGGAAGAAGCAAGCGAGACAGAATATACATTAAAAACATTGTTTTGGTTTTTTTGAGCTGCCCCCTTGCGTGATGACTTTTTGTCTGATCTTGACAGGCAAAATAAAATTGCATTGATATTGCAATATACTATATAAGCCTTTAAATGATGACATCATAAACTGCAACAACTCATGCACGCATTCTTTATCCTCTGCTAAAAAAAATATTGTATTTGTTTTTTGTTTTTTTTAAAAGGGAACAGATATTCCAAAAAGAATAAAGTATGTATGCCTCAGGGTGTTTATTGCCATTCCCAGTTGAAGTTTACTGTTAAAGTAAACCCAAATCATGGAGAATTATACATTGTTTATTTAACCAAACCACCTAAGTTTGCCTTGTGACAGCCTGCTGGCTTCGTGCTAAAAAAAACAATATAACATAAACAGATGTTCCTTAACCTCTGTGAAAAACAAATCATATTTTTGCATTTGTTTGGGACAGCTAAATGGGGTTTATTTGAACTTTTAGGTATTTTCACTCATGTTGGATTTCTAATTCCCTCATCTCAAGAGGCAACTCGCAAATTACGGGGAAATATAAGGGATGATCTCATATTATTCCAATGAAATCATATTCCAGCTATGTATACAGCTGTGTGTGTGTATGGAAGGCACAGATTTATGTGTGCGCATCGCTGTCAGTCGTTCCTAGTGGCCCTGCGGAGAGTCTGGGGATTGAGAGGGGGGCCCTGAGGAACTCCGTTTGATTGTTTAAAGTCCCGCTTAATTGGCGCTTTGTCTGCACGCTCCTAAATGAGGCGGTACGCCAACGGCGGCGTAGAGGGGGTTCCCGTGGAGACCGCGGGCCGTTTGACAGGGCCCTTGGTGGGCGGGTGTGCGCACTCCCCCTCCCTTACCCAAACTGCCAGGCAGCATCATGACAGCGGCCCGTGCTGCACCAACCCTGGCCAATTAAAACTCGGCTGTCATGACCAGACAGTAGAGCAACACTGACTGAGTGTGACCGTGTGTGTGTGCATGTGTGTGATCCAGTCATCATTAGCCTATAAAAAGGAAACCCGCTCTCTATACATTTGTTTGTGTTCTTTCATTTCTGTGTCATGAATGTTGACTTTCATGCCTGTGCATGCAAAAATATGTGTCTGAGTGCCTTGTGAACTCAAGTGCTCGGATTGGGTTACACGCAGACAGATTTGTAATTGGCAGAAATCACTTAGGACAAGCCCTTAGACCTCGTCTTACCCGCTCGTGATTGTAGGCCAAAGTCAATACTCGTAGTCAAGTCATGAAAGGACTCGCCCTGATTCCTCTCACAAATATTTCATTCTCTAGTGCTAACATAATTTAGTTTACAACATTTCACCTGCTTCAATAAACTCCATATTTTGTCTTAAAAAATAAATTGCAGAACAGGTGAGAAGTGATTGCCCTGGAATGACAACAATGAGTTCAAACCACCCTTTGGCATCTTCCAGATTTGTAATCCGAGATTTTGGCGCCGGCCGGGCACAGATTTGTTTTAATCCTGGCCCGAGGCAAGGCGTAGTTATTGAAAACTTCACACCCTGTTGTACCCATTTGGAGGGCTCACCTCGCAGATATGAAGACTGTCAGACAAAAAGGGATCACCTTACATTTGGGCCTCGTTATTACTATTGAGTTGTCTACGTGGGATGCGTTGCGTGGCGTGAACAATCAAACGCTGTCGAGGTGGCGGTGGTAGCGACACTCTAGCCTTGGGCTAGTCTAGACTTTTCTGATCATTTGATTGACAGACAAAGTAATAAAGTCAACATCAGATCTTGTGCAGCTGCTTAGGCTAAAATGTGGCTGAAATTTAACATGCGGTATTATTCACAGTAATAAGATGATATAAATGCAAATATATGACAATGTAAAAGTTAGATACAACCTTAAATACATTTACTAGTTTGAAAAAAAAAAACCTGGTGGCCAATGTGCGCATAACAGTAGGAGCAGCACACAAACCGTTTCATTCATTTCATTCTATGCGTCATAATCATTGTCCTCATCATCCTCATGGCTGATGTCCTCCATCTTGAAGTGGCTCCAATGATGGAATCACATCTTCTTCTTCTGGGAGCTGGCCCACATCCAGGACAGCTCCACAAAAGCTCCGCAGCTGCCTCACAGCGCTTAAGTGCAGCATATGCTACCCAAGTGCCATTGTTTCACCCCTAAACACCCACTTATTTATTTATTTTTTTAAACCAGAACAAGAAGAAGCTATTTAATATCACTTCCGTTTGAGCTGGAAAACTAGGCTGCGTGAATGAGCGATGACTATTTTATTTTTTTTCTTCTTTTAGCGTTATTTTCTCACTAATTATGGCAGTGATGACATTTTGATTCGCAGCCTGTGAGTTTGCGAAACAACACCATCTGTGTGCTTTCCTCTCATTAGCTTAATAGACGCAAAACACGCTTTGCAACAAGCTGTTCGCGTCCTATTTTGAGAGTTTTCACCCCGACTGAAAGACGCGCATTTGCCTTTCGTATTAATATAAGTGAGAAATGAAAACGAGTATGAAGGCAATGAGAGAGCGGCTGCAATTATTAGACGCTTAACCCGCTCGCGCACCTTGCAGACGATGTCACAGTCATCACAAACATGGCATCAACCCCCTCCCCTTCCATCCCCCTGGCTTCAATCCCCTCCGTCAATCTTTAAAAACAGTGACACCAACAAACCCAAGTTAATTTGCCTCCCTCGGAACGCGTTACAATCAGCGGAAAGGTTAATGTTTCTGCTAATTTAGAAATGCGGGGATGGCTGTCAGAGGAGGATGAGTAGTGTGTGTGTGTGTGTTTGGGGGGGGGGGGTGCTTTTTGAAAGGCCCTGACACTGTAAATTAAGCCTGTCACGTCGTCTCATTGCAGCGCCGGCGGATCAGGAGACGCTACAGTCGATGATGTCAGACAGGCGGGAGGGAAGACAAAACAGCCCTGAGGGACAGACAGACCTCCAACGCCAAAACACAGGAAAAAAAGGTAACCGGCCACGTTGTTGCTTGACGAGACTTGATCTGATTTAGTGACAGCGGGAAGGGGATGGCCGTTGTCTCGGTGCAATCTCCATTTTGTCTGCGAGCCCCAATGATAGCCTACGTGTTCTTGCAAGCGTGCTTTGCGAAAGCCTCATTTGAGTTGGCACCTAGACCAAGTAGTTATTTTTTTTAATCTCCTACACTTCCTGCTCTCCACCTGTCAACTCACTCAACTCACCGCATGACTTCACAGCCAGAAACGGAAAGAAACGGCGGTCGCATGCCAATTTTCTCTTGTTATGCCATCACTTTTTAATCCGCACCTACTGTAGATTTAACGACTTCATCTTCCACGACAAAGTGGAACAAAACGTCCTCGGACGAGGTAATTGGCATTGTTTGCTTGGTCCGAGGCTTGGATTAGCACGACTTTTCTTGTCTTGTAAGGTAGAAAAAAACAAAAATGTGAGCGGATGAGTGTGGGCGAGCGTCATTACCTGCAGCCTGTCAGGATCGGGCCTTAATGGCGTCTCACCTGGCAGACCTCGCAGACTCGACGCCAGACGTGCACTACAAGAGGTGTCTGCGTGTAGCTGACGGGAAACGATAATTAACAGCAAACTTGTTTTTCGACGCACTGACACGTGAGCTATCGAACGGGCATGCGGCTTTCAAAACGTGGGCCACTCGTTGCGATTTCCATGTTTTAATGGTCGCCAGTCATATGCGGTAAGTTTACGCAAAAAAAAAAAAAAAAAGTCAAAGGACAGCAATTAAAGTACAAATTGGCCACGTGCATATTCCGCTATGATCTATGAGGGGAATGTAGGCGGCTACTAATTGTCCACTTTATGTGTCATTATTTTTTTCATTGTAATTTTATAATGTATTATCATAATTTCCTAAGAACAATGCCGGAATAAAAATGACTTAAAAAGTTCAGATTTTATGAGAAGAAACTCATATTTTTATGACAGTAGCATGCTAATATTATGTGGAAACGTTCTGGTTTGCTAGCATAGTTACATTTAAATACAAGTATTATAATTCTTGTTATTTTATCCATTTTCATAAATATTATTGTTATAAATAATACATATTGTACGACATATAAAATATTCTTAATTGTTCTGAAGAAAGAAATGTTAGTCTGACAAAAAAAACTGTATGAACATATATTTTCACATCAACTACATCAAAAATATGAACACTTTAAGGTGCATGTTTGCGTGTGTCTGAGCTCCAACCGCACACGCCGGCCTCGTATGTCGGGAGGCCTGACCAAGGTCACACAGAAGAAATCACGAGACATATGAGAACGCCATTGTGAAGGTCGCACGACCCGAATGATAACGCGGTGTATTGATGCAGTTCAAAACACCCGATAGATGCCGTATAAACGATGGGGAAAGATAAAAGAGGCGGCTGAGAAGGCAAAACAGGAGCGTGGAGACTGCATGGGGGGAGTTGGCAATAGATGACCTTTCCAGCAGAAAGCCCCCTCGCGCACCATCTTGAGCCAAGGTACACTTTTATTTATAGAAGTCATTTTCCCGAGGTTATCCCGCGCAAAATGCCACTTCTCATTACCGGCCCGGTCCGGCCCGCACCTCATTTTACGGCTGGATGAGCCCAGGCGGTGGGCGGGGGGGACCCCGCGTGCAGCCCAGGGTCACCCGTTAAATCCCCCGTGTCCGAGCAGGCGAGCGGTGGTTGTTCTGCGCTGGGCGGGGCTGCAGGTACCAGACGTGGTCAGGTGTGAAAATATATACATGAATGTGTGTTCGTGTGTGTGTATATATTAATATACTGTGTAATATATTAAATTGATTTTATTTTATGCATATATTTTTTAAATTTTTATATATATTCAATACAATTATTTATTTACTACAGACTGCTTTAAACTACATTTTAGCAACTTGTCATATTTTACAAATTAATCATAATTACTGAAGACTTCATCCATCAACTCAAAAACAATCTATCATTCAGTTTTGCTCTTCGATAGATCTTTCCTGACATGCTCGCTCCCCGCAGGCCTCACCGCTACTTAATCTTCACTTAGCCGCCATTTCCCTGCCTGCGGGCGACCTAAACCGATTAGCCGAGCCCGGCTGACCTCCCCGAACGCATTCGATATCACTTATTGATCAATTTCCCTATTGATCCCTGCCACCCGGGCCGGATCAAGGGCAAACGCTCATACGGATTGATCCTGATTAGCCTCGACTAAACGTTGACAAATAAGTTTAGACGCTGCCCACCGGCAGGATATGACAACGCGGGATTAGATTTGAGGAGAGGTAACAGTGGAATTGATACAGCTAGCACCGCAGCGGCCGCTCACTAATCAAGTAACACGCTATGTTAATTCGGTCACGCTTGCCCTTTAAATGCGTCGAGGTTACACGTGGTCGATAGCGTTGACCTGAACGGGCTTGAGATGAAATTCATTTTCACCTGATGGCTGCCAATATTTAAGTGCTTCACCAAACTCTTCTTCCGTCAGTCATCAAGCGCCACTCAAGACCCGAACGTGGTCATTTCCAGTACATGGAAAAGCACAAGAAACCATTTTGGTGCTGTCAAAGTTTTTTTTTTTTTTTTTTGTGGCTCTCACCGTCGACATTTATGCGCTCTGACACTTTAGGTCCGCTATTGTGCTTTTAAGAGCTCGGCGGGGGCACTCAGCATCACGCACTGTCAACTGAGACCAAAACATACCTGTCACACGCTAGCCCGCCAATGCTGCACTTAAAGACGTTCTCGGCACAGCAGCGACATGTTGATGGCAGAGTTTTCAAAGCTTAAATGTTTTGTAGTTTTCTTTTTTTTTTTTTTTTTTTATTGCATGGTTCTGCTCTAAAATACTTTTGAGTTTGCTTTCAAACTATAATCTCAAGAACTGTCACATCCTAAACCAAGAATCAAAAATTCCAGTTCAAACAAGCCCGAAGCAGTTTGAGCCCCGCTTCAACCTTCGCATCCATATTCAAAAGCCGAACAATCGTTACATTGCCGTGTCACGTCACCCTTTCCCTTCTCTCACTATAAACAAATGAGCCCGCCGGCGGGGTCAAAGTTCAAGCCTGACAACGGCAAGTCGCGGCGTGACAGGCTCAAGTCACTAGGGCTCTCGAAGCAGATGTTGGCGGCGGCGTGATTATCGCCACGTTGAGCGAGGAACAGAAGATGCCGGTAATTAGCCGGGCTCCCCCGGGAGGGCAGTGACACGCGGCCGCCACTCGCGGAGATCACGGGGGGCCTCGTTAAAGCGGCGGGAACCGTTCGTAATGGGGCGGCTAATAAAGGTACAAAACGGATACTTTGGACCAAAGAAAAGACATTTTTGATTGAGTCCAAATCTTATATTTTGATTCCATCTCAAAGAATCATATTTCTTCCACCATGTGTTCTGTAATATACGCACAATGCCCGTAAATGAGCCCGCTTTTAAATCGGATGGGAATGTTCTGATCTTGGAACTCTCTTTATACAGTTTTCTCTTAACTATGACAATCTGAGGCCAAGTTTTCATGGGAATTTAGAGCCGCGCGGTTACGGAACGGGAGTCGGAATTAGGCCGCAATCACTGCGCAAATCCTCGGGAGACTGCCAAGCCAGCTGCACATTTTTCTTTCTATCCCCAATTGGCCAAAGTTTGCCATGGCAGGAGCACTTGGACATCTAAATCGCACTTGTGTGTGTTGAGATGCAGGGATAGCTTGGTGGTGGATTTTACAATTTGCATTTGCATCTACGAATAACAACCCAAAAAAAAAAAGCCTTGATCAAAGACACAGTCGAGAAGCGACATATTTAAAGCAGGTCAGAAAGTTTAAAAGCTGTTTTTATGCGGATTTGGTTTTATTTAAAGGCCATATTTGGCATCTGTGACATTAACGAGCATTATGAAGGAAGAGGGTGGGTGATTCATAAATATGCATGCAGATATTAGTGAAGTGTTAACAGTAAGCACCTGTCTACTTAGCCATGACAGGAAGTCTATGAGTGACTTTGGAGCCCCCCCCCCTTCCCTCATGGAGCCACATGTGTCCCGCTTTACTTTGCGTCCTGACACTGACAACCTGCACTTGGGGAAGGAGGGGGCAGGTTTGCGGGGGAGCTGTCACCCAGCCATGGTGAAAGCTCAAGGTTGCCCAATTGTATGCCTGCCTAGAAATATTGGAATATTTCTGCATTAATAATGCATTCTGGTATTGAAGACAGATTGTAGCTACCAGAGCTTATTCTAAATATAAGACCAGATTCATGTTTGTATATATTATCAGAATTTAAAATTTAAAATTTATTTTAATGTTATTTATTTATATACAAAGGTAAATTTATATTTATCATTTTTTTTAAAATACTATATACTACGCATGTACAATGGAACCTGATTTATATGATCTAGATAAAAAAAGCGACTGATAACACAAACAGCTGTTCGACGTCAGGCCTTGCAGACGGCGTCGCATACGTCGCCAGACAGATGCAGGACGTACTTGTTTACCGTCGTATTACTTCCCCTCCTGCCCTTCCCGTTGTCTACCCATCACCTGTTTGCCACTACAGAAGACAAGCGGCTTCTTGATACTTGGAGGAAGGGAAAGAAACGGAGGTGCAAGGGTAGGAGACTTGTGTGGCGGGTCAGAACCCAACAAGCTGTGCTGGGATGCACTGTGCTGCTCGCCTGTCCTGTTCTCCTCTTGGATGCCAGCGCCAGGTGGCGGCTGGGCACACGCTCGCCTGAGAGTGTCAGTCCGCGCAGTGAAGTTTACTTACCAAACACGAGGACACCTGCTACCTGCCCTTGTCACGGAGGACTTCTGCCTTTTGAATAACTTTGGGGACTCTAGCCAGAAATTGACGACACGTAAAAAAACATGCAAGGATTTAATTGCCTCCCGTTGGGCTGTGGCTTGATACGACAGACAGACGGATGGACAGACAGATGGATGGATCCACTGTGTTTTTATATTTTTTTATTTTGTTTATTTTTTCTCTCTTTCTCCAAAAGACAACAGACAAATCTCTCGGTATCAGACAGGACCCGTCGAGACTTGACCATGGCAGACTTACGGCTAACCTTCATGTTCAATCAATATTTCTCTTTCTTTGGAGTTGCCCGGCTTTCCATCATAGCAAGATGATGAAATGGATCAAGCTTGTTGCTTTGCGTCAGTTTAGTGTGAACTTGATTGCTTTGGAAACTACAGCAACCCAAGACATTCGACTAAAGGAGTGAAGTCCCAGTCAGGGAGTTGAACCACATCTTCCCTGTGATTGGCTGAGATTCTGTCCATCCCAACCCAAATATCAGAACTCTGTGCACTTCTGTGTCAAACTCAAATTCTCACTTCAAGTTTATGGGAGGAAATTTGCGCCCACATTGCCGAGAAACCAGTCCATGGTATCCTGTCTTTGCCCAAGTCCACTGGAAGAGGTTCCAGGTCATTCATGACAGGACCAACCTGGACCAGTCATTTCCCTGATGGAGTCTCAGGGCCCGGTGTTCCGATTCTCTTTCATGCTAGCAAAAAGGTCCCCCCCTACCTGTCTCCCGCCGGCTACTCAAATCCCAACAAAACATACCTTCAGCCTGGAAGATGGATGAACCCTGACTGCTCTGACATAGGTCAATGACTTCCCTTCCCATGTCAAGCGAGAAGTAAACACCAGCGCGCAGGCAGCTATTCGGGTCTCGGTGTCTGGACCCGTGCACTCTGCTGTGAAGTTCAAGATCTCTATCTGAGACGAAAGAAAGACCACGAGGTCCCATCCCCCTCATTTCTTACTCCCTCCTGCGCACTCTGTCCTCTTACCTTCATTACGCATTTTTTTTGTTTATGCTTGGGCGCAACTGTGGCTGCTCCTGATGGTTTGAGGTCAGGCATGACTGGCCACGGGTTACTCTGAATAAATACACACGGACTAGCCAGGAAGGAGCGGGTAGGCTGCGCTTGCCGCCAAATCGCCCTTGATTAATCAGCTGGCAGATTCAGGGTGACTTTTTGTGTATAGTCCCCCGACCTCCCCCTCCGCACCACCACAAGCCATTCCTTCCCCCTCCGACGCCGGCGTAGGTGATGGAATCGGGTCGGCATGGACATGGAAATTCAGGCGGCCGAGCAGATGGAGCATTTCCACCACGCACTTTGTCGCAAACGCAATTGCAGGCAAACTACGGAAGCCACTAGCTCGGCGTGTGATCCGTAGCTGAAGTGACAGAAAGTCCTATTTCCCGGGAGCTCAGCGAACGACCACATAGCTGCTTGTCACACTAGGTGGAGCCGTGAATGAAAAGCTACACGGCGGCGAGACTGCTTGACTTTTAAATGCTTTTAGTGACACTGCACACTCCAGTTGAGCTGAGCTCTAGTTTCGCAGCAGGCTGCGATAGTTTCTCCCTTCGCCCTCCTCGATCCGGCTTCCATCTCGGGCTTCTGCTCTCCCCCCTGTCCACATCATCTCCACCTTAGTGACGATGCTGCACTCTCACCTGTCAGCTCCACTCAAGCATGGATCAGTAGAGCCTCAGCTGGACCATGCAGACCTTCCTCACAACCCTTGACCCCTTCTGGCTCCACCATCTCAACCCCCCCACCCCCAAACGCTCGCACCACCTCATTTGCCTCCCTGGGCCTCCCCTTCAGGCTCTGCCGTCCGAACATCCTGCCCCCCCCCCCCCCCCCCCCCCAGCCTCCGCCTCTCCGCTCCTCACTCAGGCATCCAAGCAGCCTGGCCTTCACCCGCCCTGGCACTTCCCTCACCCTCAGCGTGAGCGGACCTATCCTCGGGCAAGGTGTGCCCCCATGTGGCCCGCCTGTCCAGAATACAGGTTGCCACGCTCTGATCGCCGCGATAGACTCCTCGGCAAACCTGCTGCCCTGAGGGGAAGCAGGGGGAGAGAAGAAAAAGACGTGCCGAGAGCGTGTATCGAGCAGACAGCGGTTGATGAGACGGTAGAAGAAGAGGGGGGGGAAATAAAACAGCCGAGATGGGGATGAAGTTTTGCCTCAAGGCAGGGATGAGGCGATGAGTACCCCTCAAAAACAAGCAGGCAATTGGAGACCACCACAGGCACTTCTGGAGGAAAGAACATGGGGGCATTTCAGGTGTTTGTCAAACACTAAGAGGTGTCTTCCTCTCAGTGACCAGCTGACCTCTTCATTCATTTTCCCTTGTTCATTCTAATCCTAAAAAACAAAAGAATCCGAAAACACCCCGGGTATCTCTGTGTCCCAAACTTAAGTACCAACTCCCCAACCTTGTGTCTGTTACCGATTCTCCAGTCCAACAGATTCCACACCTTCCCAGACATCAGTCCAACTGGTGACAAAAGCAGCTGGATCGTACTTGCAAAGAGCGTCCGAGTTTCAAGCGTCATTAAGTCTTCAGCCGCTGTGTCTTGCGCTGAGATTGCCCAGCTGTCAGCCAACGTAGCACTTCCCGGTTGCAGACATTGTAATCAGCCCCTCAATAATCACACTCTCAGAAAATGGAAAGCGCCGGGGGCCCACGCCGTGGAGCTCTAATGCGGGGGCGGCACGGGCAGATGGAGGCTCCCATTAAACGTACGCCATCTCCAAGCAGAAGAGGAAGACATTAGGGGGATGTAGGCAGGCTTTGTGGACATTTAGTGTCAGTGCAGGAAATTGATTCTAGATTTGCCTTGATAGCGTTTGAGGCCCAACACATGTTGCTTGATGACCAAAAGGCGTTATTAACTAGGTCATAATGTAAACGCACCAAAGTGAAAAGGTTCTCGGGTTTTTGTCGTTTACAATAATAAATATCTGCGCTGTCCCGTTTTGCCCTCTAGAGGGCGTACAAATAAACGCCCGAACTAAACGAAAGCACGTCAAGCATTTCCCTCCCGAGCTCCGTCATGACACACATCTTTTGCCGCTAATTTATTACACGTTAATGGCGGAGACGTGCGAGTGGACAAATAACGACGTGTCAGTCAGAGAGGCCGAGACTGTGTAATGAGGCCAGCCGCAAAAATGGATGTGACATTGTTTGCACCACTAGCGGGTCAGACTGTGTGCACTTTCTAATCAGAGCTTAATTTCAAAAAAGCCTTTCTTACAAAGTGTAAATCATCCCCAGGGCGAGTCTTTGCCCCCCTACTGTGATTGTCCCATGTCTGGATCATAAATCTCCTTATGAAGCGCCATTAGCAAAAAAAAAAAAGTCTGGCAATAGACATTTGACAAAGAGAGGATGTCCACATTCTGCATTAAGACACTCGTGTTTTATTTAGGAATGGACGTTTTCACATTGTACCATTATCGTAGCATGTTGCTATTTTGTCAACTAATTTTCATTTCGGGTTTCCTTCATGGCAATTATAAGACGCAGTCATCTTTTCCTCTCACATTCATTCACAACTTTCTAATAGATATAAGAAATTCACAACCATCTCTGAAGTGGACAGTAATATTATCTTTAATATGGTCATCATTGCCAAAAAAAAAAAAAAGAAAACCATATTCATGCCCCGGCTTTAAGAGCATCGAGCCAATGTAGGTGAATTTATGGTCCATAAGTGCTCCTTATTATTTCTATAAATCTTAAAAGAGCTCGGTAACAGAAGTATAAATGACCTTAACCACTTCATTCAATCTAATTAAAATAAATTGACATTAACAGCCATCATTTCCGGACCTTTTTTTTTTTTTTTTTCCCCAACCAACGTCACCACCCAACGATCGGAGATTAGCTTCAGCCGCGCCGGATAGCAGATAATGTTAAATACATATTGCATACAGTATTGCAGAGTTAATGGGACAGATAATTGACAGTGAACCATAGGAGGTTAATAATAGAAGCTCAATTGACTCCGATCAATTTGTCTTAATATCCTCTCCGTGTGCCCAGAGCAGACGAGCTCGGTTTGAGGCTTTGAATAAGTTGAAAATATGACACAAATTGTTCTAAGGTTGATCTGTTTCCTCAACGGCGCCATGTTTTGCGACTCTGTGTTTGTGCAGATGGTTTTCTTTAAATACTGCCCGTGTAGTAATATGACAGGTCAGCCACTGTCCCAGGCCCTCTGGCACCCCGTACAACCGGGCTGTTTATAGATTGTGTTTCACCGTCTTCCTTCTAAACAATTAGCCAGCTTGCCAGAAGGAAACCTGTCCTCAGATCCGAGCCGACGACGGGTCGGCCGACCGGCGCAGACAGGATGAACGTAGGTAAACACTGTCCACGTACTTCAAATGAGAGAAGTGACCCCGCAGACGCTTCTCATGACGCCATTCCATCGCTTACGCCGTTACTGTCAAAAGGATCCCTGTTGTTTTATGCCCTCGTAATTTAGAACGGCGGAAAATGGCGTGCGCCCACGTTGGCCGTTTTCCATGCGTCACTCAAGACCAATTGATGAAAGCTTGGCTTTGAATATTAATCAAGGCAATTATTGTAAGTGTTTTGCGCTGACATCATCGGGTGCAATATGGCAGATTTACATTTACGTGAGCATTTTTTATTTTTTTTTTCTTTCAAAATTAGAATTTTACAGTAAATGAAGCAAAGTTCACTTTTGTTTTATTGGGCTGTAGGTTTTCCCATCCCTGATAGAAATCTATTGTGTCGGCCCACTGTGTGATTACACGCCGAGCTTTTTAGTTTCAACAGGAAACCGAAGGACCGCGAACATAAATTGTCAAGAGATTCACAGGCGAGCAGGCTAAAAATATGAGTCAAGTGCAGAGATGTTGGCGCTCGCTTTGTCCTGAAACAGGAAGCGGCAGAGCCCAGGCTCTTAAATAATGCTATGCGAGCGTGGAAATACTTTCTAAGTAGACAAATCTACCAAATGTTACATGGAAACTGACATGTGTTCACTCCCACAGTGTTGTGTGCATTATCCTGAATTCAAACCTTGTTGCAAACCAAAACAGCAGCACCAACTTTTTGGACAGATAATACTTTTTTTCCTCCTAATCTGCTTTTCACATACAGTAAATGTCTGCTCTCTCCGAATTTAAGATGTTATAAACACTCTCAAGACGTCGCGGGGTCTTTAGGGTCTTTTCCGTCTCAGTTCTTCTGGGCAGCGATCCAATCGGCTGACAAGTCTCCTGCCCTAACCCTGAACCTTGAACGCGAGGGGTGAGCCAAGGGTCTGAGACTAAGGGCGGGTGGTGCGGAGTTCTCGAGGGTCAGGTGGGGGGCCGGGGTGTAGAAGACGGCGAGCGACGGCTATTAAACACAACAGAGGAAGGAGGGCCCATCAGGATGTGTCTTTTATAGCCTGGCTGGCACTTGAAGGCATCGCGGGCCACTCTGTCAGATGAGAGGCCAGCAGATGAATCCTGTATGGGTGGAAATGATGGACTTGTCGTTATTTTTTTTATTTTTTACAAGGTGATGGGGAAGGTGAGCGGCGGGTCAGGGTCTCCGTGTTCCATTCCACTCTGTTTTTATTTTTCCAGTCTGACTGTAAGTCTGTTAACTCTATCGCATCGCACACAGTAGCCATCAACACGTGTATCCAATTGAATAGAGATCAGGACAGTAATTGTTAATTTTAAGAAATAGGAGGAAGTCCTATTTTGACAGACAATTGTTAAATAAAGTAAATTAAAAAAAAGAAATGGCAAAACATACTGTATTGAATAAATAATTAGAAAAGCAGTATTGTATGTGACCATTATAAAAAATATTAAAGCAGGAATAAATGTCATTTATTATAAATAAAACATACAAAATCTTTTAAAATAATAGAATAAATCAAATTAAATGAATATTAATGAATCTGTATGCGTAAAACTTATGACATTTGTGTGAAAACTGCATTACTGCAATATGTATTTTGGCCACACCACCCTAGCAGGTCGCCTCCTTACTGAACTGTGACAACAGCTCACTAAATCACTGTCTTTTAGAGCCGCCCCCCTTCATTTTTATTTACTTTAATCACCAAGCTCCCGTACGTATTGGAGTATTGGGCTCAGTGCGTGAAATCCTTCTCGTAAAAGCCGAAGCTGGGTCTGCTGATGGTGAGACTCTATCTGGGGGGGGGGGGGGGGGGTTGACAAGCAATCGCTCAGGTCCAACAGGTTGCAGGTCATAAACTTGAGGTCATCTCCCGTGTGGCTGTAGGACGAGGCCTTGGATTTTGTTCGTTATTTACGGTTGGTCGCCGCGTTAGAAATGAACCATCAGAGGCTGGCCGTTCTTTCCCACTTTCAGATAAACACATAGTGTCAAACCAGAGGTGAAGAACTGAAGTCACATGTCTCAAGTCAGACTCAAGTTAACACTTTTAGGACTTAAGACTTGCTTGGCTACAACTTTTGTAAAAATGTCGTTTACAAGCTATGATTTGAAGAATTAAAAAAGGGGCTTCAACTTGTTTCATGCCACTTACATTTATTTACTTCAAATAATTTTAGCCTGATGCTAAGACATATTATGCTGTAGAAGGACTAAAAACGAAAGGAATAGCCCCTTCCCGAGCAAGTGTTGACATTGGACGCCAAGTCAGAGCAAGACGCCCCGACTCCAAAACCACAAGACGAACTGCAGACTTTTGAGCTCGCAGCGCTCTGGCGTCGATTCTGACGGTCTGGCTGACCTGGCGCAGGTGACGTCGCGCCGCAAGAGGGAAACGAAAAAACCGCAGATGAGAAGATGGAGAGATGAAAGGACACGTAGAAGCGGGTAATGGATTCATGTGGAAAAAGGGAGTTGCATCATGACTCGAGAGATGGCGCTTTGTTTTTCTTTCTAATATTTGTAGGCAAGTTCGAGGCTATTCCAAATGTTCCTCCCGTTGGAAATAATGGAAATATAAATAATCTGTTCATGGATCAAACTATCTGGTGGTGGTGGTGGTGGTGGCTTTGAATCCAAATGACATCATTTAAATATGGAAATCCAAACATGGGGCCTTGTGATACACTCAACGCATCAACAAACCACAAATACACACACACACTGTAGAGATATGGAAGCTCGTTTTTGCCAAGACAACTTGGCAGCCGGCGGACTTTTGCGGTCCAAGAAAAGCAAGGCGCAGCCACGAGAGGGTTGAGGCTTTTGTGTTTGCCGAGTGTCACACTTGATCACCAGGGAAAGCCATAACAGGCCCGGGAGGATCTTTGAAGCTCTGTGTGTATGTATGTGCGTGTGTATGTGTTTGGGGGAATTGGCAAACTCTGATGTCAGCTCCAATATTCTGATTGCAAGATCTACAGTAATACTGGATTGGGAATACATTTGGTGGCTTTCGTTGGGAGAGCAAACTAATTAGGGCGTAGCCGTTTACCAACACTTTGTTATATGTACTTCCCAAATTGATAGAATGAGACTGCATCTTGGAAAGAAAAAAGTATTCTTTTATGACCCCAACTTTTGAGCTGTTCACTTGACCAAAAAAATTATGAGCCAGCTCGAATAGTTTGGGATTAATCTGGGGGGCTTGTGCAATTGTTTTACGTTTGTGGTTTTGCTGGTTGGATATGTGCGTATCTTAAAACGGCTTGGCAAAAAAGGCTGCATGACAGAAGCGAGCGTCTCTGCGAGCCATTAGTGTAAGATCCTGTATCAGCCTTTGGCTCAGGTGACGGCCGTGCGTGCAGTTTGCGTTGGCAGCGTGATAATTATCCAGACGGGGGCCTACTTTCACGGACCACATCCTTTTTGGCTGCAGCTTCACAGCAGCGAGCCTGTAATTTGGGGTGTCCGGGATGTTGGAAGGGAGGCCAGAAGATTTCACATCAAGGACAAGCGTTTGAGGAAATTACATTTGTAGGAAAGGATTTTTGCCTGGCCTGGACCCTGGAAAGTCATCTTTAACGGATAAGGAAATTATCGCTTTAGAGCGTTCGGGGGACATTTTGGTTACTCCGTTTTGTTTGCATTGAGTTCAATGAGAAAATGAAAACCGTCCTTGTAAATCCATGTCAATATACAGTAACTGGCCACAATTTTGGAACTAGCGGTCTTTCCCACACGCACACTTGACAGTAAAGGGAAAAACCTTTGGGTAGATAATATGGAAACCCAGTGAACTGAATATCCAAATTAACATTTGATACTTACGACGTGATTTTACATAATTATGATAATAATACCCTTATTATTTTTAATTTACATTATGTATTTTTTGTATCTTTAATTTTTGTAACTAGGATGCACACTTTCATAAACCAGCATATTTATTATTATCATTATTATTATTATTTAAAGGAAAGGACTGCACATTTCTCATGCCGGATGGACTTTTTCCCAAATGCCAATTAGCCCTAAAATTGTGTAGCATGTAATTTAATTTGGCTGGCGTAATAATGTTTTGTTTGCTTGCTTCATTTTCCATTATGCAAATGGAACAATATTTGAAATACACTACTGTATCCCCCAAGATTAAATGGAAGCCAAATCTGTCCGGTTTATCTTAATATAATCATAAATATACAAGAAGGACTGATTCAGCATTGCGTTGCTTATCTAATTTCTGATTTAAACGGTGAAATAATAGTTAGCTAAAGAAGCCGGGGGGGGGGGGGGGGGGGGGCTTTTGAGGCGAAACATTAATCATCCGCGTATGTGAAAGCGGTTTACAAGCCAAATGGAAAGACGACGTAGGAGCCAAGTCTTCATGGGGGCACTGAGACAAAAACACTGTTGAAGACCATTTGGATCCAAAAGGCCTTTTGACTTGATTTCACATTGTCTCACATTTCCAATCAAGGAGCGATTAGCCTCCGACATTAATGGGCCTACTAATCCGTTTAAGCCTCTCGTGATAACAGTTAATTGTGTGTAAAAATGTGTACAGATCCCCCCGTTTGGGTTGTTTACTAACTGATTTGGATGCGGTTAGGCCCTAAAGAGGTATCATTATGTTGATGGTTCTGGAGCAAAATGAGCCCCTGATGGAGGCAACGTCAATGAGGGGAGTTAACAACGCCCGGGCAAATGTAATACAACTCCAAGATAACATTTGGTTGTCATTAAACATCATGCGGCTTCATTCATATTATTTTTCGGGGCTATTTGTTTGCATTTTGAAACAGTTTTCCCCCCCACTGGAAATGGTGGAAATGAAGCGTAACAGCATCATTATAAAACATTTAGCAACTGTAGATTATATGGCAGGTAAAATTGATCAAATATAAGGCTAAAAATATCTTAGAATTCCCTCAAATGTGTTTAAAAAAATCAGCTTTATAATAAAAAAAAAAAAATGCATAAAATAGTGACTGAAGCAAAATTTTAACCTTCATTCTTTATGTTTTTTTTTTCAGTCTTATTCTTGCTCAAGTTTATAAGTTAACCACGGTAAAAACTCAAGTGTACATGTATTTACGTAAAAGCCAAAGAAAAATTTAAATAAATGTGCATATTTGATCATTTCCCGCTCATTTTTTTCAATTGATGAAAATAGAAAAGAAAGCATGATGATACCTGTGTCTTGTTTCAAGACACGAGTGCGTGTGTGTGCATGCGTGTGTTTTTGAATTGAGGCCACCAGAGAGTGCAACCTTGGCCAGCCTGTTTGTTGTGACACTCAATTTATTGTGCGGTGATTTGAGGCGCGGCTTCTTATTACAAAACTTTTTGTGTCCTTGCGCGACAGAAATTAGCTGCTGCGGGCGTGTGTAAATCACCTGTCCTATGCACAGGCTCTTTTAAGAAAAAAAGGGCCTAGGGTGTCATTTGACGCCTCGCCGCCGCTCTTTCATATTTATGCGTCTCATATTCACAACCATCGGGCTATCTATCAACACTTTTTTTTTTTTTTATCCCCGTTGCACCAACAATGCGGACATAAACAGTTTTTTTTTTTTTAAACATCAGCAAAAAAATGCTAGCGCAAGTAAAATCGGAGCCTCTTTATTTGTCTGCGTAATAAACTGTATAAATTAAAAACAATAAGCGGGGACATTTTACATTTGCTGGCATCCTAGGGGGGCTTTCCCTTGAAATTGCCATAAAGGACATGGGGAAAGGGGGGTGCTGTTTTATGAAATACAAGTGACAAAGTAGCAACAATATTGCGGCTCAAATAATGAAAACTGAAGGACGACCAAAACCCAAGAGAGTATATCACCAAAATAAGGTCATTATTCAAACACATGTCAAATGAGCGATGCTTACTCGAGTCAAGTCATGAAAGGCTTCGCACACAATTTTAGGTGTCCAAGGGCTAAAAGGAAATTGTTACTTGTCGAGCATTGTGGCTGCAAAAATACATCTGACTTTTGGGACTTTGTGTTCTTATTTGGAGCCTACCAGACAATATAAACACTGCGCATAATGAAAGGCTTCACAAGAGACCCGAGTCAATTGAGAAAATACATTCTTGCACTAAACTGTACTTTTGGGGACTCCGTATTGACTTATTGTTATTAAAAGGGATTCCACTTCTCAGTCAAATTCTGCTCATGCACATCATGTAGATCTTGCCCCATATTCGCAAGTTGGAAAGTAAAAAAAAAAAGTACGAGAATGCAGTTAAAAGCGCGAGGGTGAGGAGGTGCCTTTCTCCATTTTGTATACTCAAACAGAATGCATTGCCTTTGGCCCGCTTAGGGGCAGAAGGTGAGCGGCGCACACGAAAGCGCCAGCAATTATTCGTCTCTGGCACAACAACAGAGTGCAAAAAGAGCATCAAAGGCTTTTCCTCTGAGCGAAAAAGCGCTCTCTCTGAGGAGAAACGCGTAACCTATGTGTGCAAATACAAGCGCATGGACTTTTGGGGTCTCCCCGGAGAAAAGTGAGGCAGAGGATGAGTCAGTGTGAAGGGAAGCGGTACGGGTTTATAGCCATGTTGACTAGATATGTGTTTGCATTGGTGCTCTAAATAATTAAAAGGTAGAATGTTGTGAAATATTACTGTCATTTTAAATTTAAATTGTTGTATTGATTTCACGTTACAGTGACAAGAGAGAAAGGGAGAGAGAGAGGTCGAGTCGGCTGAAGCAGTGGAATGCTTTACTCATGTATTTCCATCAGGCACATTCTTGGGCACCACGGTATGTCAGTTGGGTCCTTTCAACCCGGAAATATTGTCACGTTTACTTGTAAACAGACACGCTCGAGCATACCGACACCGGCTTACTGTGTTTACCTTTTAAACTAATAACCAAAGTGACTCTGAAGATGAAAGTAGTCGCTTTAATAAGGTAAATATTATCTCACCGCTCTTTTTAATGTTACCAAATGTCGTTTTGAAAGAAGCAGAATGTATTACATTTCAGTTGTGTTATTGTCACTGGAGGAATTACCGGAATACTCTTGACTGTACTTAAAGTTTCTCAAGTACAAAGCGTGTTTAGGCACCATCAATAGAACTCATTACTTGTTATAAACTAACGTGAGCTATTATAACACACGCATATTGTATTTACATAGTATGTTTATTATGTCATGGTTCCAGTGGGGGCAAAGACAGCTGTTACAACATAATGCAGTGTGTGGCTGCCGGGCATCACATTGTGGCTCTGGCCAACCTACGCCCTGCACACAAAGGTGAGGATGCTTCGTATTTCTTGTTGTGCTTTGTAGTGGTGTTGAAGTCTAAACATGATGTTTGTTGCCTTATTTGGCTGCGTAAGTGGGGCAACACATTAGGAAAATCTCTAGGTTTCTATGTGGGTTCGCTTAACGTTACGTCCAGCAACTTCTATCTTAAAAAAAAAATGGAACACCTTGTCTCTGTGCAAGCAATGTATTGATCTTCTCACGTAACCCCTCCCAGATGAATTGGACAGTTACATGTACCAAACAGTGGGCCACCAGGCCATAGAACTGTACGCCGAGGCCATGGACTTGCCCCTTTACCGACGCACTATCCAGGGCTCCAGTTTGAATACTGGCAGAGACTATCAGGAGACAGAAGGGGATGAAGTGGAGGATCTTTATCAGCTGCTAAGCCTTGTCAAGGTAACTTCATGTCCTCCACTGTTTTGGAACTTTTTTTTTTTTTTTTTTTTTTTTTTTTTAAAACATACTCTGTACTGTGTTTCCAGAATGTAGACACTGGATTTTTTTGACTTCGGATTCGGTTCGGCTCTATCGAGGTTGAAGCCTTTATTTGTAGAAAAAATAGCCTCCATTTTATGCTGTAGCTGGGTTGTATTTTTATGGAACAAAATTTGCCAACATTTTGACAGTAAACAGAAAGTTTCACAGCACACCAAACTCGCGTAACTCTTCCAGTTCCAAAGCATGTCAGCTGGCTGACGTTCGCTCCTCTGGCCGCTCTTCGCGTTTGCCAAGCTCTCCGGGCGCCACTAAACTTCCCCGGTCAGATAAGGTTCACGACACATGTCACGCCGCTGAGATGTTTTACAAGTCCTCTTCTTTGGATTCTTATTCACTTAGTAGCCCATTAGTGCCGTCTCAGAGGGGCCTTACTTGTCTGATTCCATCTGGCCCGCTCAACGGCCGCGGTACTTTTTGCACATGTTGTAAAGTGCTGCTAAACTGCACGGCAGATGACAAAGTCATGTCGTTGCTCTCAATCTGTCGTACTTGGTACGTCACTCTCAAAACGCCGTATTGGCTAATTAAAGGTTTATGTTTTATACACAAAGTTAGGAGTTGAAGCCAAGCTATTCCTATTCTTTCTTTTAAAGCTCCACACATTCAAAGTCACAGATACTACGGTGAAAGTGCTGTATAAATAAAGTTGAATAATGACCTCTGCAGGTATACATTAGTGTAGATTGTTCCCAGAGGGGCCCCGGATGAACTCCTACTGTCCTCTTTTTTCTGACAGCATTGTACACATGTTTCTGGTATGTGGTATTTTCCCCTCCCCTGTGTTCAGGCCTCTATAATTGCCAAAGGCTGCTAATTTCCCAATTTCCAAGGCTTCTCAGCGCTGACCCCCTCAGTCACACAGGCCATAGATCACGGTGGTTGCAGTCCCTTGTGGGCTCCCAGACCTCCAGTGATCCCCTCGTTTAGCCCTCACGCCGTCATCGGCAGACCCGCGATCATAAACAACAGGCTTCCTCCCGCTCGCCGAGTGAAGTCAGCCAAACAGAACTGTGATCTTGAACGTCTGAGGATTTTGGTCCGGCGGTGTAAATTGGATGGTTTACAAACACGTGTCATTAGGCCAAATCAGTCTTTTTTGTTATGTTCAACACAGGCGGTAAAGTTGAGAAGTTTAAAAAAAAATCACTCCTTTTAATGACAAGCTGTTGAGTGGATAAGAAGTTTTGTCTGTGAAAAGTGAGCTGTTCATAAAGTGTGATGTTTTGAAAGATTCACAAATTAATTAGAAGTTACAAGATTATATTTGACAAATGACACCATGCAAAAGATGAAAAATTTCTTCTGGAGTTGATGAGTTTGAGTGCAGAGCATTCTTCCCGCCCTTCCTCTTTTTTTGTCTTTTTGTTTTGTCTGCGTGAGCCAACAGTGCCATCTATGGACCATACCTCGAAGTGGATCTTCCGCACTTGCATGTTTGGATCCATTGAAAAGAATCAAAGGAAGAGATCATATTCTTCAGAACCTTTTGTTGACAGAGTAGAGAGGAAGAAGAATCCCAATCATAATAGCGAGGGGTGGGGGGGGGTGACGAGCCATCCATCTGCTGGCAGCAGCGCTAATGACAGCGGGACAATGTGGCCCTATCCTCGGCCTCTCCTCTCACCGCTGGCCGTGCATGGCAGCGTGCCTTTGAACCGTGTAACCCGATCCACGTGAATCGGAACAACCGGCCATCCCATCCCGTCAAGTGCTTGTCTTTGAACAATCTTGTTTTGGGGGAAGAGAAAGAGGCAGAAGGAAAAGAGACCCTTGTTTCTCTTCCAGGCCTGTATTGAGGCGTTTTCATTTACTTGATTTATAAATGTTTTCATACCACAGCTTTACATTTATTATTATTTATTCTCGGGGAAAAAAAACTTTATTGAGGTATGATATTTTTACATTATTTTTATAAATTCAGTTTTCTCAAATAGAAAAAAAACCAGATTACCCGATTTTTGTCTTTTTTTTTCAAGTATCATTTTCTCTTACCATTTTTTTCCCCGTATATTTTTCATCAAGAGGGCGATCAAGAAACTGAAAGGTTTGAACTGCCTTTTACATTGATTAATATTGCCCGGTTTATTTTAACGGGAGGGTCTCCGAGTGACGTTGCACTTTATTTTAAATTGCTTCAAGATTTAGTCCATTCCTTTGAATTCCCCTCCGTGCTGTCTTATTGTGGATTTTCCCGGAGTCCAACGTTTCTCTCCACATAGCACGTGTGATTCCATACTCCATGTGTGTGTGATGCGCTCTGATGTGTGATACAGATCAGCAGTGTCAGTCACCCCTGGCTGTAACGCTCAGTCCCCCCCACCCTCCCCGTCGCGCCTCACCACCGCCACCCCCCGAAGGCGCGCAAAAGCCCTCATATTAGTCATATCACATCCCTCAAATCCTTTATCCTCTCGCTGTGCTCTGTGACCTCACACAGGGGCTTTCTTTGCCCCATGACCCCCGCGTGGGCACGTGTATGTTTGTAAGTGTATTTTCAAGGTCAGGTGGAAGCTGAGAACAGATCATTTCGCCTGTGCGCTTGTTTTCTTTATGTAGATCATAAGCCTTTTTTTTTTTTTTTAATGATCTTTTTCATTTTTTATTTCTCTCGGTAGCCATCTTGACATCGCTTAATTACACACTAAAACACTGATTCCTGAAGTAGTCCGGCCCAAAAGCTTCAGTGGCTCACTTGCTGACAATAATACCACACAGCGGCAAAAACACAACACTCAACGTTACTCGGCGACTTTGTTACTCCGTAACCTTTGAGCTGACGAATGCAGACAAAGACATTTAAGCTCATTAGAGTGATGAGGAAATATAGATGATCTCTACACACGCGTTCCCGTCCGCCAGCTTTAATTAGAGGCGGCGTGACATCTTTGTCACGCTCGACGCCGGCGTCGCCAAAGATGGAAATGTTACTTTCAAGTTGAATTTGCTGCACTGAATTGCAGTCTGCAAAACATCGCTGAAGCGGATTTTTTTTTTGCTTGATCCGTTCGTGTGCGATCCCTCTGCTCTAATTTAGATCGTGACCTTCAATAGAGGAACATTATCAACAGCTTTAACATTGGTTTTAGATCACGAAAACTTCCAAAGGTCCTTACTGATCCTTGACTTTTGCTTGTATTGCGTTGTCGTCACGCATTTTTCTGGATCGAGACGCTGCAAGGAATGGAGGGAAGCCATAGAAAGGAGGCCGTCGGGCAGGCGGAAGAATCTCTTAGTTGTATCGATTCGGGAGCTGAGGTGTTGCGAGGCAAGCCAGAGCAGTGCGAACTTGCAGGAGGAGGGCGGAGGCGGGTGTCGAAATCAAACATACAGCCCTTCTCTGATTACCGGCGCGGTGCCGCATTAGATGTTCATCGGGGGGGGGGCTCAACAGGAAAATGGATTTTTCTTAAAAGCGGCTTAATACATAAATCATGACCTCAGGGGTCACAGGCGAGGGGTTTCGGAGAGACGATCAATAAGCCAGCTAATGTGAGCTTGTTTGCGGTTCGGGGGTACCACAAAATGCTGTGCTTGGAGTGAGCTTACAAGCAGCCAAAAGTTGTTTTGTGTTGCTCTTTTCGTCCTTGCACATGTTAATGGCGTAACAGCTAATGTTAGCTTGTTTCGTATAGCGCCAGTTGGTCAGCCCCTTGCGTGGAAATGGTGGGAACTATCAGAAGTGGGCGGGCCCAAAGGCAAGAGCCACTAACGACTGCCAAGCTAGCATTTTGGTCTTTTGGCTAGGCTGCTCGTTTTCTGTCTGGAGCAGATTTGGACGATATTCTAAAAGGACAGGTTGGGCTGAGTATTTTACAACAGACAGCTAAGCCGTCTTCAGATCCAAAATGTATTTCCTTTTATGTTGTATTTTGCGAGCCGTTCCCCACATGAAATATTTGCGGCAGGCTCCATTACCTAAGTCATAAGTTGGAAAAACACCACCTGCAGTCTGGAGAATCGGTTAAAGCGGCATGTTTTCCTCCAGTCGGGCTCTGTGATGGTCGGTTGGAGCGATGCGGACGGCAGGACGGACCGAGCAGGCCAACATGCCAAGAGCCTGGAACCTGACCTCACCAGAAATAACATTTGTGAGTGTGTTTCTGTCTGAGACACTTTTACCCCAGCTGTGACAGAACTGGGATCAACTTTTTTATTTTTGCGTTACGGAAAATGTTATCCTTTTATCGGTGACAAGTAAAACCTGGAATTTTTGGGGAGGCCGTTACATCATTTCCTCACATTGCCAAAACAATCGCAGTCGATCATGTGGAAAACAAAGGGACATTGTTCCACTTTCTACAGAAAATAACTTTATCGTATCGTTTTACTCGGCTAGTATTTACGGGCCGACTGGAGTTTGATAAACTACCTTCCATCTTCCAGTTTTTTTTTTGGGAGGGGGGGGGGGGTACAGAAATCTCCCTTCGTCCTTGGGCTTGCTGAAACCCGGTCTTTGTGCTTGCGTTGGCCGTGGCCTTCTCCGTCCCAGCCTGGTTTCTGGCAAGGCCCGTGTTTATGTATCTCTCTGAATATATCCGAGAGGAAACTCATGAAACGTTAGTCTCTTTAACTTTTTTTTTTTTAAGATGATTTCTTACATTCCCGTTATTCCATATACTACACTCAGGCAAGTGTGTCGGAATTGCTGTAAATGATCTGTGGGCGTATATGCAATAAGCCTTTATTAGCCCAAAGGGGAACGTTCTTGTTAAAGAGCTGTAAGTGGGCAGTAGCACAAAGCTACCATGAGTAGTTGAGAATAAAATTAACACCAGCGATAGTGACAGCTGTACTTTATGGGGGGAAAAAAAACAATAAAAAATAAAAATCTCATTGTATCTGAGGATCTAATCACAAGAACCTGTTTTGCGAGCAGTCTTCTTTTTTTTTTTTTTTTTTTAGCCCACCAAACTGAATGGTTGAGGACCGACGCGCGACATTTTACAAGCCCGTCAGTGAGTTCAGACCCATCTCTCAACAGCTGCTCAGAAAAGAAAGCCTCGCCAGTTTACCAACGAGAATGACGGTGAAAGATTTCCGGAGCTTTGCAAAGACAGCTGCTAAGCCCGCATGTCAGGTTGTACACTGCCGCATTGTACTGAGATTTGAGTCGTTGGTTTTTGAAGGACCCCTGGAAATTGAGACTACTACCTTAAATTGTTGCTTCAAACTAAAATAGCATACTTTTCTGTGTCTTTCACTAAGTAAAACCGGCATTTTGGTCTGACTTCACATTTTTTGTGGGTCTACCACAAAATGTCCGATCACAAAGTGAAACTGGCTTCTTGGTCTAAATTTTCAAAACACCACCGGGGTCACCTTGGGGTATATCAACCTTCACAGAATGTCAACAAAGACGCAAAATAAGCCAACCTTAAGCTTCCAGTCAGTGCCACGTATCCCGACTTGTCGGGACAGCCCGCCACGCCCCGGGACTGTTGGTCCGCATCGCATTAAACACAATCACTTGACCCAAGTCCCCCACGTACGACAAGCACTTGAGCTGGCCCAGCCTCTCTCTCTCCGTGTTCCCTCCATGTCATTACATGACATGACGATAGGGTGGTGAGCTGATCTAATGGAGAGAACATTAAAAGTGTCCCTTCACTTACTTGATGGGCCCTGGAAGAGCTGCATGGAGAGGAGGAGGAGTGTTTGACAAGAGAGGGGGGTAAAGGATAGAGGTTAGCCGTGGCGTCGATATGATGATGGCGATACAGCGTGCGATGGTGCCCCGATGCCCTTGAGCAAGCTGTCATTCAAAGCACTTTAATTAATTTCTCTACCTTGTCGCCTTCCACTCCCCCGCCATCGCACATGCAAGAGGCAATAACATAATGGAAAGTCAGCGTCAACAACTTTGGACTCGATAAAAAGACCATTTTTTTTCCCCCCTTCGCTCTTTTTGCATAAAGATGTCTGTCAAGGCGGCGCATAATAGTCAAAATCCGCCGACTCGGGCATCTTACTGTTGCCAGAATAGGCAGAAGGAGGCATTTTGGAAACCCGGCATTTTGCTAAATGGAGCTTTTGTATTGTCAAGCAGTATAATTAAGACGTCACAGTGACAGCCATTGGGAGCTAATGAGGGTTCTTATGTATTCAGCAGGAATATAGAATTTTGAATTTTTCATGGTGTTCTAATTGACAAGGTTGCTTCTGTTCCTCAATATTGTACAGTTTTGCTCTGATGAGCGAGTAATGCATTCGAGTTACTGTCACTTGAAAGTCCATCCAACCATCATCTAAAAATATAAATAAGTACATTTTGTTTTATTTTTTCCCTCCTGTCCTACCAATAGTTCAAATATACGTCTTACCTGAAGGCAGCGTGACTGTGAATACAATTGAACAAGTCTTTTATGTCCCTCCCAAGATGGATGTATATATAATTACAAAGTATATCAGGCACGTTACCTTGCGGTTTGAGTTTAACGGCCGTGTCGTTATTTTGCGAAGCGTGCCTCCTGGCCCTAATCTTCCCCCGCAGCTGACGTCTTAATAACTCAGTCCTCGTCCATCCATTTGCACGGGAGACAATCCAGATGCGGGGGTAAGGAGGAGTTTAATGAATTTGACAATTAGTAACGGGAGTTAATGACTGCATGAGGCTAAGTACCCTGATGGACACGGCTAGGGGGACCGAGGACTTTCATCGCTCGGGGCCATAGATCCTCATTAATAGCTTTTTTTTTTTGTGCCTGATGGAGAGGACGGGGACAGTTAGGCCGAGGTTTTGTCAGAGCCCGTCCAAGCCCAGCGAGACTGAAATGTGCCTCTCATAACAAGACAGTCGGCCATTTTGTTTTTTTTCCTTTATTGACGATTGGTGTTGATTTACTCGATAGCCCCAACCGTTCTCTTCTACCAAAAAGTTTCAGGGACCCTTAGCCAAAATGGAACAGGAAGTCGGCCATTTTTGTTCTTTATGTACGATCGGTGTTGATTCACTCGATAGCCCCGACCTTTCTCTTCGACTCTTCTCTTTGTCCTTCCTCGTCGCAATCTGCGACTCCTAATTGGCCTCTTTAGGAAGTGACAGTTGCATTTAGGCAAAAGGGTTATCATTGCATTAGACCAGAGCGCCGGCCCTGAGGCTTACCTCGAATTACACGACTGTGCCCGCAAGCCCCCTGAGCTGCTACGCCGGGCCCCGCAACACTATCAGTCCGACTTAATTACTGTCACCGGCCAGCGGGATTGACGGTAATGTTTCTCACAACGGAGGGATGTTAAAACATACTGAATCCCGAGGCCTGGAGATGTTTAAACTCCAGGTCACGCCATTAGATCCACCTTTATCTGCGTGTTCCCCCATTTTACCTTTCACAGCGCACTGTATTTCGCAACACACATACACACATTTTTTTATCTGATTAGCATTTAGCAGGCATGCCTACTTGGAGTTGTGTAAGTGTGTGTGTTTGTGTTCAGCAAAGCATCAGGCCCCAGGCAGGGCATGGATTTCATTTAGGAAAGTATCAAAGGTTTACACGCTGCTCGCTTTAATCAGCATGTTTATCAGGCAGAGAAAAATTGCAGGAAGCAAGCGCGGGCGGCGGGGAGGCGGAGGACGACCGCGAGGGTTATCTTAAGGACCAGTAGCCAGGGAAATTGATAATGTCTACAAGGTAATTTACTGGAGACCGCTCCCACCGCCGGCCCGGCTTTCTAATTACAGCCCGTGTAATGTGCTGATGAATCTGCAGGTGTATGTCGGACACACCGAGGGGAAAGGGGGGGGGGGTGTTTAGGTGCATGGACCACTGCACCTTGCTTGTGATTGTTTGTGTGGCTTCCTGTTAGAACCTGTTCCTGTTCTTCCCTGGAGTTATTCACTATATAGAAAAAATGAAAAGCAATTAGAATGGGCCTTGGTCATATTGATAAAATACACTACGGCCCCAAAAGTACGGAGAAATATTTTATTCAAGATGAGGGCAGCTAGAAAACAGAATGTGGACTCATTGCTAAATAAATCAATCCCCAGGGAATGTGGGTTGAACCGCCGTGCTTTTGATATGACCCGAATGTAAACATCCTGACAGTGAATGGAAAGACACGCAGAGTGTGCGTGTGCACGTCATTTTGTGTTTGTGTGTGTCTCGGGTCAGATTAGAAACACCATTGTAGGTTGAGCAAACAGTCTTTAGCCCCCCCCACGGGATGCAAACGTCATTGCTGAGTGTATCGCACGTAATGTAGAAAGTGAGGGTTGGGGGGGTTGAGCTTTTGTGTTTGAAGGTTCCTTCATTCTCTCCACAGGAAAAGGAGGGTGTCGACGCAGTGTCTGCGGGGGCCATTCTCTCTGATTACCAGAGGGTCCGTCTTGAAAATGTGTAAGTCTCACTCAAAAGGCTTACAACACAACTCTTTAATTAGACTTCATCCCATAATTAACACTCCTTGATGAGCTTTGTAAAAGGGGGAAAAAAATGCAACTTGAGGGGCGAGCTCCCCTTCGCCCTTCTCACTTTCTCATGCCCCCCCCCCCCTCAGGTGTTTGCGTCTTGGTTTGCAGCCTCTGGCCTACCTGTGGCGGCGAGACCAGGAGTCGCTGCTCTCCGAGATGATATCATCTGACGTCCACGCCATCCTCATCAAAGTTGCCGCCTTAGGTAAGATACCCCCCCACCCACCATCATCCCTCCCCCTCACGGTCAGCCATTTTACTCTCTATACTAAGTAGTGGCAGAAACGGGCGAATTTCGATCAGTGACTGATAGGAAGGATGGGAGAAGAAAGCGAGAGAAGCAGAATAATGGCCTAATCGCGCATCGCCGGCTTAGCGCCGGTTGTCGAGATGTGTGCCAGAGGCAAAGGTATTGAAGCGGAGAACAATGTGAGGAGATAAGGAGCGCCGAGGGAGGAGGGCGTGTATGCTAGCTATCGTGCTAGGTGATCGCCCGCCTCCTCCCGATCACATTTAGCCCGTCAATAAACGACACGTGTCCCTCCGTGTCGCGGTTTTCGTACCTGATTAAAAATGGGCGAGCACTCGTTTCTGTCTCTCAACCACGTTGAGGTAAATGCGCTGTAATTTGCTGCCTATTTTGGAGCCTGAGGGCCAGAAGATGACGAGGACCTATGTTCAGGAAATAAAAAATAAAAAAAAGTTTTCCTGTTCAAATGCTCACTTTTTACAAAGTGATGGAACGGCTGAGTTTCTTGATGCGCTGTGATAATTACGAAACACAAAGCATCACTTGTTAATAGGGCTGAACTATTTAGGGGAAAATAATCACTCTGTGTAACTCTGCTCACTCTACCATAAACAAAACTTCATCTAAAAACTAATCCTCCACATTCTTTTGCAGATTATAATCAGAAAGAAACATCACCTCGGGTGTCTATTTTTTTTATTATTTTTTTTGCGTGTGGTTAGGCCTCCCACAACATTGTCAATGATGTGTATGTGTGTTTTGGCTACAGGTAAAAAAAAAAAAAAAAAAAAGTGGCGCGATCTTATCGACTCCTCACTTGTCCCGCGGCACAAGTAATTAGAAAGGAGACTTTTGAAGGAAGGCCTTCAGGCAGTCCTCTTCTAATTGCAGCATTTTGGTGGGAGCAGGTCTGGGCAGTGATTGTGTGACAGCACAAAAAGTCTTGTTGGAGACAGAAAAGGATTTACCTCATCATTTTCTTTTTTTTTTTCTTTTTTTTTAAGTGTGGAGGTCAAAGTTTAAGTCTCCCTATGAAATGACAGCTGAAACAGCTTACAATATTTTGTCAAAATGATACGGCCAAATGCGTCCCCAAGTCAATAAAGATTAATATTCCTCCGTTTGCCGCTCGGGGGAAGATAGGTGCAAATTAAAAGTGAATGGATAAAGAAAAGTATATATATTTTTTTTCTTAAAAGGAGGATATAGCTTGATGACAAATCCCCGTCGTGAAAAGACAGCTGTCCAAATGCGGGATAATCCCCTAAGTGAATTCTCCGCAAGTTTGAAATCTGTGCTGATGGCAGCTTAATACCATGTAACAAGAGAAAAGTAGCGCTAGAAGAAAATGTCGTTAAAAAATGAACAAGCTCAACTGGTCACTGAATTAAAACAAAAACTGACAACAAAAGAAGTGAAATCTCACAAATATAAACAAAATGCCTGACATTTTTATTTTTTTTAAATTTGGCTAATTTAGCTTTTCATATTACACCTCATTTTCCAAATCCACTTTCTTTTGCGCCTCGAAATGAAATAAATACGTGCGTCTTGTTTTCTCAAAGGGAATTTGTTCTTCTGAAAGTCACGATCAAATATTCATCTAATTAGCTAATCGATGGTGGCGAGTCAGGGCACCACAGGTCCCTCGCTTAATTGGGATTCTTCTCCCAAGACAATACAAAAATCAAAGCCCCCTCACCCCCCCTCCCCTTTTAGTTCTTTTTTTTTTTTTTCTTCGATTTCTCTTAGGGATGACAAAGTTTTCTCCCAACACAATTTCCGCTTTCCATAATTCCATCCAGACACTGAATTCCTGATAAAAAAAGCCTGACAAATGTTCCATATAACCTTCCTCTTATCGTCCGTTGTTTCGCCTCCTTCTTTTGTGATAGCGAGCGAAGATGTATTGTTTTTGAGCGTTGTTTTAAAAGTGCTCACTTGACAAGGGAGGCGAGACACTTATTCTATCCATTTAGTGGGCTAAAGTGCCGCACGTCACCAATGTAATTTGGCGTGGGGGGGGGGGGATTAAAGCCGAGCTGTCACCAGATTGGGAGAAAAAGCCCGTGGACATCTGCGATAGCGCGCTCACGGCTAGGCTGGCTTGGGCTAAGACATTATCTGCCATCTCCAGGTTTTTCCATTCAGCGCACGGAAGGGAACTCACAAGTAGTTTGAGGTAACGACGTAACTTCACACAGCTAAACCTCTTCACGGTGGGCAAAGGCCAACAAAACTTTTTTTTTTGCTATGAAAGTCAAGTGGTGTCAATACAGGGCTGCCTACTGAAACGTGTTGTCGCTATTTTCACACCGTTTGTGCTACTTAAGGCTTTTAAGTAATTGTCTCCTTGCAGATCATCAATAATTTAAGTGGAGAAAATTTAATGGAACTATCAAAAAAAAGAAGAGTGGCATCCCCTCTGCAATTTGGAGCCAATTATGAAGATTTTGTTAAAAGACATGACTAATTATAGAGGATATTTAAAAGGAATTTAATTTTAATGCATCGCTCCTTATTACCTTTGCGGCAGGGTTAAGATGAGAGGATGTCGAGATTAGAAATTCTCACTCTAATTAAGAGTACGGGTCCCCCGGGATGAGAATAAGGTTGTGCTCATTCTACCGTCATGCCCCCCCCCACATTGTGTTGGACCATCATGAAATACAATTGGGATTAAGATGAAGCCCAAATTCCGCCTTCACGTCTCCCACCCATGGCTCCCCACGGGTGGGATCGCGCCGACTGACACTTTAACCTTTGAGCTTGTCAGGCCACGAGGGAGAAGATATTCTCACATTACGATTAACTTTGCTCCTTTAATTAGAACCCCCCACACACACACACGCACACACTTCCCCTACACACACTCAAAAAGGTTTTATGGCCATCTCGCCGATCATCAGGGGTGCGCCATACCTCTCGGGATGAATCGGCCACTTGTTAAAGATCACGTCAATCACTGAAGACACATTTTTGGTGATGTGCGGTATGGAATCATTGTCTTGGGAGCTGAACAATGAAGGGTGAGCCCATTACAGTCATCAGATGTTGACCGTATGAGGCTCAGTGGCATGCCGGGTAGTCCCCATCTTCCCCTCCCTATGCCCTTGAGTTACTTCTCTGCACCGGGAGGGCACAAGACAAATAAACATCTCTTTCCACAGTTTATGTTCTCAAGGGGGGAGTAGATGAAGTGCGTGTATATAAGTATACATTTTTGTGCATACACGGCTTTTGAAAACTGTTAGCCTTAGCCGCAGAGATGTGTATACACTCCTTGCAAAGTCAAACAAACTGATGTGTTGACGTCTGTCACCTCATCTGTGATTCTTTCTCTCCGCACGTTAGGCCTGGACCCCGACAAGCACCTGGGAAAATCTCTGGCCGACATGGCACCACACCTGAAACAGGTCACCAGCCCATATCATGTTCTTGCAAGGCATATTATGTTCACAATCAGTCTTTGTTTACTTTTTTTAACTCATTCAGTATCAGCCCAGTTAAAATAGATGTTTGACGTCTATTGTTGTCAATGGCAGTGAATGAGTTAAATTCATTCATTATTTTTGCCAGAAGAGTGCTGCTTGTTATTGGCTTTTTATACTCTAAAATTCGTTTTTCATTGTTGTATGATTGTGTACTTTAAGCAAGAGTTTCATTTTTGGTGGTTTGCGCAGCTCTCCCAGAAGTACGGCGTCCATATTTGCGGAGAAGGTGGAGAATATGAAACATTTACCCTAGATTGCCCCCTCTTCATAAAGAGGCTCGTCATGTGAGTATTCAGGAACTCCAATTTTGATTTATTTTCTGACTTCCAACGAGAAGAGAAACCCGAACTGCTCTTCCCCTCACGTGTCGCAGCGATTCGTCCGAGACGACAATCCACTCGGCCGACGCATTCGCGCCGGTCGGCTACCTGCGCCTCACCGCCATGCGCACAGAAAGCAAAGACAGCGTGAGTAGAAGCCAGCAGTTGAAATCATTCCTCTTTGCCACACAGCGATGAACTTAATGGCCCAAAAAGCAAAAGTGAAAAAAAAAAAACAACACTGAAATGAGTCCCTTTTTTGGTGTTGGTTGTTGCCAAAGCACTCACAGGGCAAAACAAATAGAAGAACAAACGCCTTTGGTGTGTGATAACTTTGCTCAGGAGGAGAGGGAGGAGCACGGAACCGGAGGCTAGAGTTCAGATCAGCTTCCAGAGGGGCCACCCTTTCGCATACTCTCTCTCTTTTTCTCGCTCTTTCTCTCTCTCCATCCTCCAGCCCCACATGGCCTACTTTGACGTCTGCAATATTCACTGCTGCCCCAAACTAGGCCCAGCTTAATAAACATGTCCCCTCAAATTAGGCCGATTTGCATTCAGGTAGGAGGCTAAGTGGGTGTGTTTTTTTTTTCTTTTGTTTTTTTTGGGCGGGGGGCTTAATCAGAAGGAGCTCAGAGAAAGGATGGTGAATAGCAAAACACGAACTGGAATAAGTTGCATGATTCGAGCGTCTTACAGTAATGTATGAAAGCTGATTTGCTTTTTTTGTTGCCTCCTTCGTGTGGTTTTGGGGGGGGTTGTTATGGACAGAAAACATACCCCCGTCGCACTCCACCCGTGACCCCGCAGCCTTGCACCCTGAAGCTATATATTCCCCCCGCATCACATGCCCACCCCCACCCCAAAGATGCTGGGGGAAGAACAGGAAGATCCAGGGATAGTCGAGGGGTTGGGTGGGGGTGACCAGGGGAGAACCTGCCCCGGTTCAGCCTTCTGAAGCTCTTCTCGTCAGGGTGACAGATCGGCGCTGACACCAGCACTAGAGGAGACGGCACCGGGCTCAGGGGGTGGGGACGGACCGCCGTCATTTGCCCTCCGTTAATGCTAGTCAAGCTATTTTTCATGCTGGCAAGGAGAGCAGAGGGGATGAAGTATAATTAATTTGATTATCTTATGGCCTAATGCAGTTGACAGCAGATGAAGGAGGGTGGGGGGGTCAATGAGTTTAGGGCATGGTGACGGGGGTGTGTGGATAAACTATGAAATATGTATTTGAATGCAGCGGCCGGGTTTGGCAGGTAACGCACGCGCCTTGAGAGAATGCTAATGATTTGCGATTTAAAGGCAACGCGGAGAGATAAAGACGAAAAACACAAGCGCAGCCGCCGCCCGCGTGCTCGTCACATTTGACTGACAGCCGGCGTGATTGAATCTCTGCTCTCCCAACACACAAGTATGTCAGGGCCTTGTTTCCATATTCATTCACCTTCAAGTTACGTTTGCCCGTGCTCTCAAAAGACTGACACGCATTGAAAAGGTTGAGTAATTATGCAGCGTTTTGTCTGCTTTGGCCTCGTGTATACGCCCCCCCCCCCCCTCTTACACACTCTCACCCCTAATGGCAGGATGTGGTGGCGCGAGATGCGGCCCGCGCTCGTTGTCCTTGCCAGAACGCCATTGACAAGATGACGGAGGAGGCGGAATATGCTGATGGAGCTGGAGACGACCACCCTCACCGGCGACAATTTACATCAGACGCTGACCTTAGTTGTCAGCAAGGCTACGGTGAGCTTCGCTTATTGTTCCGGCATGCGTGCAGCCCTGCGTTTATGTTTACAATACACATGTGTATGGAAAGGTGGAGGGGGGCGGGGAGGTTTGATATCCGTTCCATGAATCTTCGCTTGTAAGCATCTATGCACATAAAGAGCCGGGTCATCAATCAATATCATTTTCCAGATCTTTATTCTACCAAATATTGGAATCGGCCTCCATATCGTCTCCTAACCTGTAAACACTCTCCTCTGTATTTAAAGCACTCCGCGCAGATGTGCCTCCGTCCTGTTCTTCCAGAACTTCTCAGGGTTACCAGTGGATTTCTGGCATCAACGGCCTGCAAAGCCAAGACCCCGGGATCCAGGGTCAGACTGCAGCGGCTTTTGTACTCTTGAGAAGTAAGCAAAGGAATCAGAACAACGATTGATGTAGTACCTCTCTCTATAGGCACGTAGCAAAACAAACTATGATGTTCGGTTTAAACGTCCATGCTGATGTTGGCTGATCCTGTTCGCTTCGGACACTGCGGTATTATAGTACATAGTTTCATAATTCATTTCAATGAGGAAGGATGAAGCACTCGGGTAGGACCGAATTTCTTCCTTCATCCTTTTGGTTGTCTTCTGGCGATGTTAGCATGCGTGAGACGTAGCACCAAAGTCTCGTCCCGCGCTCGACAACCCAGCAGGAGACCAAGGCCTGGCGTCAGACGCTACATCGGCTGCTCGAGCGGAATAGCAAACGGTGACCTCGCCACCAAACAAGGACAAGCTCTTCAAATGTAGCCTGACGACGCCAGACGCTTTTTTAACACAGGCGTCCAGACAGTACAGTCACGATTTATCATTTTTGCCCCGCAGATGTTTCAAAGTGAGCGCTTTTTGCAGTCTATCTGTAGTTCCCTCGCTCTCCCTCGCTCTCGTGCCGTTTCTCTTTTTTTTTTTTTTTTTTTTGATGGAGAAAGAGGAGCGAAAGATGAAAAGCATATTTAATGTTTATCACGGTGCTGGGCTGAATTGCCTGCGCAGCGTGGAGACAATATTAAACAAGTTAATATTTAATGAACGGCCTCTTTGTATGAGGATGAAGTAGTGCGAGAGAGACGGTGGTGTTGGCGAAGGCAAAACAAACTTGAAGCGCTTTCAAACGATTGCAAGGGGAGACTTGGCTTTGAGCGTTTTTTTTTTGTGCGTGTGTGTCGAGCTTGTGTTTGTACTCGACATGCACGCACGCCGCGTACGCTTTCAGGGAGGGACAAACACCATTAGCGCTTCACTGTGGCTTCAGTCGTATTAAAAATACATCAACGAAACGATCTTCAGCACAAAGCCGATCCTTTGCAGATGCACAGGTTGGCTTTATTGCTAAGCGCTGCCTGGAGGAGCCGCACATCCTCCAAAAAGAAAAAAAAAAAAGAAGCTCAAGTTGAAGCAGGCTTACTTAGACAGCCCATTGTTGAAGGTAATCTTCAAAACCGAATTGTTAGAACTGACCATTAAGGAGAAGTTTTGTTGCTGCCTGGTGAATAGCATGTCCACATTTTTCTTTGAAACATTACTTTAGCAACTTCACCCAAAATACTTTTTTGTGGCTTTTTTCTTTCCTGAAGGAATAGTAGTAACTCACAAAATCTGGAAATTAACTCAATGTTTGGACTTATTTTTACTAGATAGTGAATATAAAAAAACCCCAAATGAAATAATAAAATAATTTTAGCCCTTTTTTGTGAATAAGAATAAGAACCTCAAAGTTGAAGAAACTAAAACATTTTTTTGGCACTTACAAACATGAATAAAAAATTGTATTTTCTTTGGACAGTGACAATAACCAAAAATATGTCTAATATTAAATTTTCTAACCTATTAGAAACTAACCTAATTAAAAAAAAATCTTAAAGTGAAAAAATACTAAATATATACATGACCATTATATATCGAACTCAATGATTTGCATACAGTACCCCAAAAACATTCATAATGACCATTCATACTCTTTGTGTCCAGGTCAGCTGGATGCCAGAGGCTGGAACATGAAGGACATTGTCCTCGTCCACCTTTACGTGAACAACATGGACGACTTTGGTCCCCTCAACTCCATGTATAAGAACCACTTTTCCACCAACCCTCCCGCCAGGTACAAACTCAACCACATCCCATTCCGAGCAGTCATGCTAAAACATTCCTTTTCTTCATCTAGGGTGTGCGTCCAGGCCTCGCTGCCCGCTGGCCATCTTCTTCGGATGGACTGTCTCCTCCATAAGTGGAGCGAGCCGGCTGCGGAGGGTTGCTTTCATCGAAGAGAAGCGCTCCACGTGCAGAGTTTATCTCACTGGGCCCCGGCCAACATCGGCCCATACAGTCAAGCCCTTAGGGTAAGTACGCTACAACACACACACTTTGTGGAATCCTTTTTTTTTTGTAAGGTCAGTAGTGACAACAGAATAATAGTCCACGGAATAGTCCGCACACATTGATAACATTTGCTTTTTCAGTGTTTGTTTTTAAGTGACACATCACAGACAGGAGTTCTAATTGTTGCGTTTGTGTTTTGGTTTGCAAAAAGCATAACGTCAACTCGGTCTACAAATGCGGGGATTTCAAGGAGCTTAGCGGCCGTTCCCATGATGCGTAGTTACATGATGCTTTTTATGTATTTGCCTCCGTTGCTGTTTATGCACGCTGCAGCGTATGATTGTGGTTTTGTACCATGCCGTATTTTGTCCCTCGCTGTCGGAAGCGCGTCTCCATTTTTGTCACTCGGGGGCACAGAAAGAACGTCGGAGCCGGGGGAAGTGCGGTGCTGCGGTTGAGCACTCGTCCCTGCAATTTTTTTGTTTATCTGTTTGTCTACCCGCTGCGTGTTATCCGGGATTACGCTTGTCAAGGTACTGTCAACAAGGATAGTGTCCATCTCCTGCACACCGTCCTTGATGCCGCTGCCAAATCTGCGTATGAGTCGGAACACGTGTGGATTAGCTATTCGCTTCGACGCCTTGACAGCGCGCACGGCCGTGACTCAACGCAGCTCGCGGACTCGAGAGTTGTCGAAATGTTAGATTTGCTTAGGGGCCTGCTTAAGCGACACTTATTTCATGTTGGACTGTGCTGCAATAGCTTCTCTGTTTTCCCAAATACGGTCATGGTGTTTTAAAATGCGTTCACGCAAGCTAACGTAGCCGTTGAAATCCTCACTCATGGTCGCTCCCTCGTGTCAAAAAGTGCAAACAGATGGAGCGTCCAAATCACAGTCCTTAAAAGTTACCAGCTGGCCCAGTCAACAGATAACCATTCCAAGGCTAACCAAGGAAGCTAGTTTAAATTCTTCTCTAAGAAAACAATGCGAGGAGTCTGCTTGTTCGACAGCTCCTTCTCGCCGCAATGACTCAATTTGATCAAAAACATGTCTGAAGGGTCTCTTCGGCGCAACGAGGAATTATTTTGTTCCGTATTGATACAATTAGCCCCTCGCTGGGAATCTGTCATCAGCGCCTCCATCTTGGTGACGCTCCACTTTGGCGGCGGATGCGATGCCGACGTGGCAAACGGCAGTAAGAACCGTCGTTGCAATCCACCCAAAAAAAATCAACAGATGCACCTTTCAATCTTCAATTAAGTTTTATAATCCATAAAATGGATGCTGTTGGTAGCTATTTTGTTTTACTTCAAGCTAAGCAATGTTAGTACTTTGAGGCTCCAAGGTTTAAAACCCCATAAAGACGTTTCTCACTCATCACATTAGCTCGCATCTCGCAGCCGGGCCTCTTATTATTGCTCGTAAAGATCTCAACAGGTGTGCCGGGGATCCACACACAGACATCACGTGATTGCCCCGTAACATTCTTTCGATAAGAGAAGCTCCAATACGTCGGTATCGTTTTAAAAGCGTGCTCTTGTAAATCCCGCGGTTGAAACGAAATACCAAAGAACATCCACGGCCGTGTCTCTTCCATGCGGTTTGGGCTTCTTTATTGCATTCCAAGCCCTGTCGCTCTCATTGTGCATTCCCGGCACTCGTTGGTGTTGGCTTCTATTTCCAAAATGCCTCATGGACATTTGTCATAAACTTGTCTTGGTTGAAATCATTCAAATAAAAACTGCTACAAAAGCATAAATCAATGCGAACAATTTGAATTTGGATCAGTGCGAAAATCACTGATAAAGTATGCAGCTGTCCTGATAGCCATTTGAATCTTTAAAAAAAAAAAACAATTGCTCCAAGCTAAACAATGTACTTAAAAGCAAAGCACAGAGAATCTCCGTCCCTAAAATGTCATCATTCAGTTTTAATATTTCCAATGATTTACATATAATCAACCATAATAAAATAAATAAATATTCATTGTAAAGGCTATGCAGTCTCACAGGAATAATTCTCATTCGCCGTTGTGACTCACAGCCGCTAACATGTTGACTAGCTTGGCACATGACAGACGGGAGACCTTCAACGTTGTCATCCAGCCGTCCGCCTCCTCATGCAGAATGTTGAGTCCTGACATATTTTTCTTGGGATTTTGATTTAAAGAATTAGTTAACCTTTACGTTGTCAAATCGGAGCTATGGGCAAAAAAAAAAAAAAAAAAAAAGTGCTCGGCTTACCTGATTCATATTCGTCATTTCTCAGCGTGTTTGCATCAACCCCATCTTGACATTAATTGTTTTGGCTGTCTTATCAGCGATCCAATTGCAAAGGTGTCCAACAATCTGACACCATTTGCATAATCCAATTAAGATGATTTACCGCTTTAGTGCATCCATCAATTAAGCGACAAACCAAAGATGGTGACGTCAAAGCACTTAAAAGCAAAAGCGGACGAATGAAGCTTTCACAGTTGAAGCTTTTAAACAATTAGTGTTATAGAAAGATTCATCTACTTCTTAAATCGGGTTGAGCAATTAGGCAAATTTAAATCAATGTTGCCGCAATTTTGCCGCAATGCAATTTTCAAATCGTGATTTGGGGAGCTCTGCTTCATGTCAACTGGTCGCTAAGCTATATATTTTTTTCAAAGTTTGACCAAATGGTGATTGACAGTCGACAACCTTGTGGGAGAACAGTCGTGCGCCAAGCCACAATAGAATTCCTATTGGATTTTGAAATTGTCAAAGTGGACCGCCAGGCATGGGCGGCAAAGTGGATGTGACGCCGCCAATTAGCATCAAAGGCCAGCGGAAGTGTAGCCAGGCACATATTAGCATTTGAAAAATTTCCCGCCGAGTGGAGGAACATTGAAAAACAATGATGGGAACTTTTTCGGGACTGATTAACTATGCGTATGACATCATAGCGAGTCAATAAAAATGTCAAATGGCTTTAATATTGTGCTAACAGATGAATTTGGACGTTTAACTTCATTTTGAATTCCACCCAAATTAATACAGTTGGAATCTGACGGCTCTCGCTGAAGAGGTGGCGGCGCCTGTTAGCACCTTCTCTTCCCGCCTTTTTTTTTTTTTTGCCGCCATCTATTAAAACCTGTCTTCTATCTCACCTCTCGCGCTTGTGGCACTTTATGGAATTATTTTTGTGGCGTGTGAGAACCGGTGTAGCCCACAGAGTTATTAGGTCGATGAAAAACGAGCTCCGGAATGCTCGGCAACTTGTCGTCACTCATGTTAACGCTTTTGCTTCCTTTTCTGAATACCTGAATGATGGGTGGTGACATGGATCTTTTGTCTGAATACTTCTTGAGTGACGGTCAGGATGATGACCGATTGGCTGTCTCTTGACTGTCTCGGACGCCATCCGATACACAAACACCGAGGTCAAGTGTCTTCCCTTGAAGTGGACACGCACCAAAGCCACTCATCAAAACCAGTGAGACCTCAGCAAATCGCCGTGTCATGTGACAGATGTTTACTACACACAAAATTGTTGGCGCCCGTCTGTTAATGAAAGAAAAAACCCACAGGGGTCACAGAAGTAACCTGAATCTGACAAATGTAACTTTAAGAAAAGAAATTATCGCTGAAAATCAGACCTTGCTTTTGAACTACTTTTCAACACAGTCATTTTAAAAAGAAATGATGAAAGAGGCCTAGACAAAATGGCGGCACGTCTTGAAAATTTTTACAAGGGACATGTTGAACTAACTTGTCCTCTAATTAGCATCATGGATGACTTCAGACATATAAATAGCCAGACGGTACTTTTAAGTACTTTTAAGGATTTCAAATCAGAAACTATAACATTGGATCTCATCCAGAGTTTACATTTACCAGCCACTTCAATATAAAATTAAAAAGTCAGATCATAGAGATGAGTACGACAATCCCAAAATGGCATCATCAACTCATTGACTTCACCCACGACAGAGACGGACGGACTTAAGCCTTGGCGGAGGTCTGCTTTCATTTAGCACGCATCCCGCAAACATGCTTGTGTAATTTAGTCCCGGGACCGGACTCCCCTTCCCGCTCGTTTGAGGCTTCCCAGCATGTACGCTACCATATATCAGACTTGATGCGGTTTTGGAGAGCCAGTTAACTCTGGCACCGATGGACTGCGTTGGGGGGGGTTATTTGAATGGGTGACTGTAGCCCCCACTACCCCGCCCCTTCCCACCACTCTTCTACAGCTAGCACCACGTGGTGGACACGGGCTGGTATTAGCATGTAGTGAGGACACGGGGAGAGAGTGGACGTGTCACAGTTGCTCTGTCAATGCGCTGTGTTACTGTCCACTGCCACACTGGCACTCATTAATGGGCCTGAGCATGATTTCCTCTGAGGGGCTCGCCGTGTATTGTTATTGGTGCTCGACTGCCTCGAAAAGCAAGGAGCACCACAGACGCGCATATCCTCCGATATTTAATTATTAATAGGATTTTGTACACTTGCTAGTGGGACACGCTTGGCTTGTAAATGGCCACAACATGAGTTCCATATGCACAATTGATGAGATCCGATACAAGTGCCGCATCAACGGTAATCTAATACTTAAATGTGACGTTGTCATAACTGCCATTATGATTTTTGGGTGACCAATCAACAGGCTGCAGTATAATATTTTAATCATATTGAATATTTTTTAATTTTTTTTTAATTTACTGCATAAATGTATAGCGTATTATTGGGTGTATCTAATATTGTGGCTCGTGATGGTCAATATTAGTGTAAAGCAATTGTATTGTCCTGTTTTTTCTTTTTTCTTTAAGACCCACATGCTTCCTGTTTGTTTACGTGTGCGTGCGTATGTGCGGTAGAGTGGAAAGAGGTTTCGCAGACACGCCAGTATGTGTTTACGCCGCCGCCGCTATCCACCGTGACACTCCCGCTATCAACAAACTGCAAACACTCAGTCAAAACACGTCAATTATTCTCAGATCCTCCCATGTCTTGATGATCGGTATTGGCTCACCCCCCAGTTATGGGCGGCTTGACATGGTTCTTTTTTAGTTGTACATTGCAATAAGTGAAGAGGCAATGCACAGATAAAAAAAAAAATAATAATAATAAATTGCTGTTGTGAAATGAGTGTGATGTATGACCGTCCCATTACTATGGTAACTCGCTGCTATATTCAGAGCTGCCTGCTTGCGTTTCTTCCTCCTGCAATGACGAGAGCTGACAGGGCCCAAACACACGCACACGCTCACACACGCAAGCAAGAAGGATGTTGAGGATGCTCCTTGTTAAGTATATACATGCCTAATACACAATAAGCTATACAGAAGCTGCATATTTGATAGTTGGGTGGGAAAATGCTCTTTATTTTAAAGGAAGGAATACAATCCTGTATTTAATTGAATCTTAAAACAATCACATTCACACACAGAAGTTAGCAATGTGGAAAATATAATTTTTAGAAATTTAAAATAACACAATAATAATGATAAAAATACAAAATACTATCAAAAATGTACATGTTAAAAAGGGCCAAATATACATATTAAGGTAATATTACATTGGGAAGAAAAAAAAATCCCCTTTTCCCCCAAAGAAAAAGATTAAACTGAGTATTCCGTTATTCATGATCTGCGGGTTTCATTTGTAGTTTGTTTGGAGAGCACAAGATTAATAAAAGAGGAGCAAAGAATGACTAGCAAATGTAGCACTGATGCTCCTCACCCTTTTTTTTTTTTTCTCGTATTTTAGGAATTTGCTCCGGCAGCAGCAGATGATGTATGTGATTATTATGCCCCAGTTCTGCGATTCCTTAAGTTGCGCACATTAAAAGTGACAGTGGATGCCTCTGGTTAGAAATGATTATTACATCCACATGCAACAATATGCCAGCATTTCCATTTTTTTTTTTTTTTGCAGCCCTACGACTCAGACAAGATTAGCGGTTGTTTTGCATTTTAGTTGAGGGTTTAGTTTTTGTTTTTTTGGAGGGGGGCTTTTTATTTCGCATCTCTTATTGATGTTATGGATTTATCATTATGGGTGTCGGGAGAGGGGGTTGTAGGTTGTGAAGTTAAAATGGGAAGATTCCTTTAGGAATGTCAAAGTTTTTGGAGGGATGATGCGTAGCCTCTTTTCATATATTTTCAAGTATGTTTCTTGTGTGTGTTTGTTGCTGTATTTCGCATTTGCTGAATATTTAGTTAATAATAATAATAGTAATTCTTAGTATGGTTTTTGCCCATTCATATATTTAAAGTCATAACATCTTGGTAGGAATAATTTTGTACATTTGTTTTTGTTGGTTTATTTTATGATATATACAAAATATCTTTTTAACATGTTTTGTCTATTTTTATTCATTTGGCCATTCATATATTTAAAGTCATAACATGGTGGTAGGAATAATTTTGGACATTACAATTCTTGCCAAAGTTTAAAATATATATCCATTGACTTTATTAGAACATTTTATAATGTGTTTTTTGCATTTTATGTTTGTTAATCTCTTGAGAAGGAATTAAAAAAAAAATAGTTTTACAGTTTATAGTATTGTTTAATCATTTTTAGGGCATGTTATATTTTTACATTTTGCCTATTTATAAATCTTAGCAAACATAATAACAATATTCTTATGGAGTATTTTCTCTATAGTTATATTTATTGACATTACAGTAAGATAATTTCTGTGTATGTAGTTATTTAATGAAAAATTAATGCAGGCAATACGTTTGTATTGGTTTTCTGCAGTACAGCCCACAGACAACGATTTACAGCTCTCTCAATATTACTACTGGAATTTGTACTTTATTAAAATGAACATTTTGACTTTGGGCAACCAAAAATGTTTGACAGTCGCTTTTTGGACTGTTTTGGAGCGTTTCTCTTCATGCAGCCATACTGCCATCTGTTGAGACGAGGCAGCACTGCATCCATTTTGTGTGTTCTGAGCAATGATATCACTCTTTGTTTTATCTCAAATTTAACAATGCTCAATTGTATCATGTGGTCTTTGTGCGAGGATGCTAAGAGTGGACATTTTTTATCCTGTGCCTTAAAAAAATGACCTTAACGGCAACAAAATAGAACGACATGATAAGACGAGAGAAGAAGGGATGGTCATAGATGGGAGACAGCAAGGAGGGGGGGGGGGGGGCGGGTGAGGGCTGCCGTTTCATCATCATTCAATCAGACAAACATGCCCCTCAAGCCCAAATGGCGAGACCCTCCGCGATTCTCTCGAATTAGGGAGATTAGCGGCAAAGCGCATAATGTAGGATGATGGAATTTGTCATCATTTGCATTGTCCTGGAAAGATCGGGCTTGATAGAGCGATGCGTGGCGGTGCTTGTCATGTCCCCACGGGCAGGTCACGCACGCACGCACGCACACGGAGCGAGGGAGGGAGGCTTGGCAGAAATGATTTTTGCGATATGTGCATCAGTCGTAAAAAGCCTCACAAGCAATTTGTCAAAAGATCGGAGGTGGCGACAGTTGAAGGCAGCCGGGGCCATTTGCCTAACCATGAAAAAGCTCGCCCGTCCCTCAGCCCGGCCCCGGTCGTGTTTTTAGCTTTATTTATTCCCCATAGCAACTACGTGTGAGAATCACAAGGAATATTTATTTATGTAACATTTTAGACTCACGAGTTTGACTTATCGTTATTTTGTTCGGTGTATCAATGATTTTACATATTGAAAAGTCCACATTATCTCATCATATCGATGTCCCTCAAATAGAAGCGCAATGCTACATTTGTACGCAATACAGAGCTCAACGTTTGAAAATCCCAGCAGGAAAGGAAAAAACAAGCACGCATTTGAGTGATGGCAAGAGGACGTGTTTGTTTATTCTTGCCCGTCGGCGTTGGCGATGCGCCTCCCCTGAGCGTCTCGCTGTCAGGCACCCCCCTCGCCACCCCAGCCCCCACCCGACCTTGGTTGGAGACTGAGCGGCAGCCCTCTCCAACCAGCATAAAGTTGACCAGAGCTGACATGACAGTGTGTAACTCTCACTGTGTGTGGGTGTGTGGAGTGATCACGTCAAGGGCAGACGTGAGGGCACGTTTGGGGGTAGGGGGGCTTTTGTCCCTGATATGGTCCAAATGTTGAAATCAGTCTCTTTTATGGGAATTTTGCATATTTTTGCCTTGTTTCCTGATAAATGTGTATCAACAAAAAAACTTGCCTATCTTTAAATACTGGTGAAAATATTTGTTGGGTTACAGACATGCGTCTTTTGGTGAGTAGCGACCTAATTTGAAAGTTTAGCTCCTGAAAGCAGTTTGATTTAGTAGAAATTTGGTGAGGTTTTCATTCTGGATTAGCCCCACAAAAAAAGTTTGTTGGACGTCGATTGGGGCTTAAATCTGACAAATGAATCACTCAAGTCATTTGAAACATATGACATATAATTCGGGTCGAGGGGTTTCTACATTGTTCTAAATTACTTTTTGTCAAGTATTTGCCAAATCTGAAATATTCATTCAATAGTGCAAAAGATTCCACATTAATAAATACTTTGGAGTTTTGTCACATGAATGAAAAATGTTTCTCGGAGGAATCAGAATTTTTCACACAGACTCCACCGTTCAGAATGAAAGAAAACATTCAAGATGTGCGTTGGCATCACATTTCAACATTTTTGTTCAGCCTCAACTCAATCCGCATTCGGGATACAAATGACACTTTGGCGAAAAATGACAAACGTTCCCCCGTGCGGTTAAAAATTCAAACAAAGACTTCTGTATTTAGCTTTCGCGGGGCATCAATTTGCTTTTATTTAATCCACTTGCAGCTTTTATTCAGAATGGTCACACTACCCCTGTAATTTATTTGCATGTGTCCTTGCATTAAGCAACATTATACCCTTTTAATTAAACCGATTTTACACATTTTGCTTGCTCGTTTTCCCTCCTTAAATTATGCATGAGACCTCCGCGGGGACAAACGTGACCATTAGCGCTGCTCAAAGGTGCGTCGGAGATGCTTTTCTTTCCGCCTGTCCTTGGAACCAGCCAGAGAACTTGACTGTTCATCAATAGCTGGTAATTTTATCTCAGTTCCAAACTCTGCTAATGACACCGGGAGATGTTCCTCGGAAAAATGCTGCCTGGCCCCAAGAGGGCTTCCGAGACCAAATATAGTCCGGCGCTATCTGGTCATCTGTGGAAAAGTGTCTGACCCAAAAATAAATAAATAAACCCAATTAGAAACATCTCAGCCTGAAAGAAGACCCCATTAGTGCTCCACAGTGGCACCGTGGTCACATTTATTTAAAGTTGCTGTCCACGCACGAGGGTCTTTGGTGGCTTTTTAACAAGTCACAGCTAAGAAAGCAGCAAAAATTTCTCACAAGTGTCAAATAGAACGAAACGATCATGTAATCAGACAGTCTCAAATATAGCACGCACATAACTTCTAATAGCCAGTTGTATGCTAATACTAATAAGCTAACATGATAGTCTAATGTAATGTAATATAAAGATATAGTTTGTAACAGTGCATACCTGCCCCAAATATAGATTCAATTCCCTTTAATCACAAAATTTTGTGTATAATCCGCCACATATTATTTTAGTTCGATTAATCGGGTAAGAATGCATCATACAACTTAGATTCGATTTTCCCATCAAAATCCCACTAACCGACGCACATATGAGTCATTTGTTTAAGGATAAAAAACATGGAAATGTGGTAATGATACATTCTGTTTGAGGAAAGTGTATTTAAGAAGCGACAACATAGCCACAGCAACCAGATTTTTTTTTTTTTTTTTCGGTCCACTATGAGGGCTTCATGTCGTGGGTAGCACTTTTGTTGCAGTATATCATGGTCAGAATTTGTTGGCACATGGCTAAATATACAGCAGGAAAGCAATAAAGTACAAGCTGCCGGTGCCGTGTGGACACAAGTAACGTCACGGCAATTTCAACTCATCATTCCTCATTGCGACAGTGGTGCCGTCGAGTTCCAAAGTTCCTCATTTGACGTCGGCAAAGAAACTTTTTACGGAAAGAAGGACGCTGGGAAAACATGAAGGCAACATAGTGTTTCATGATAGAAATAAAAAGCTAAGGGAAAAACAAACATTTATTTTTATTTGTATTAATACAAACCATTACTATAAGTAAACTCATTACACTCTTTTTTTTTTTTTTTTAAATAAAATATTTATAAATAAATCAATTTTGACCAATACATTTTCAACACTCCTATAACATTGCTCTTGGAACATTACTGTAGATATAAATGTAATTTGAGAAATTACATTTTAGATAACATGCCTATGACATCATTTTAGACTTCAGCTCAGTGAGCACAAATATCGATCAACTCCACAAGGAACAGGCAGGGGGGAAATGGCGGTATGGGTGCGCCGCATCCTGTCTTGTCTCTGCGGGCCATTTAGACGGCTAAGGCGAGCGTTTGGAAACGACTTACCTTGTTATAGAAAGTTTAATGTCATGTGCAATTGTTTGCCCCCTCATGAATATTAAGAAGGGGCTTGCTATTAAAAATGCATGCGGCGTCAGGGGTTGTTGATCACTTCGGGAACGCCCATGCAAATTGGACTGTCTTCCCTGTCAGGGCCCGAGATGAATAATGTAGCTGCTGCATGTGTGTGTGCGCGTGTTTTGTGTATATGCGACGGAACACTGCATTGACAGTCAATTAACAAGTTTGATCGGTGTGTGAAGTCATTCTTTTGAACCGTTAATTTTATGTAAATAGTATTCGCCCGTGTCGCCCCCTCCTCAGTTCCACCTCCCACAAAGAGTAACCAGAGCGTCGTCGTCAATAATTGATCATCACACACCTGCTTGGGAGCCCTCTGTTAGCACCTTTTGATATTCAAATTGACTAAATGGTCGCCCAACTTTTGTGAATGCCAAATGGGGTGAGCTCGTGTCGCGTGGAAGAGTTTCCCAAAAAAAAAAATTGCCGGACAGTCTCGGACCACAAGAGGGCGGGCGAACTTTTTTCCATCAGTTTTGATGACTGCTTAATGGAATGCTAACGGGAATGTAACTTTGCAAAGCAGCCATTATTTTACCATGATTATTTTCAACATGCGCTGTTATATAGTGGTGAAAATTTTTTTTTTCAGTGATCCAGATAAGTTGGATGATCTGCAATTATCACCAGCTGATATTTGCATTGACCACATGCTAGCATCAAAAATCCTCACAGCTGAACCCCCCTGCCCCCCATGCGAGGTCTCTAAAGACCTGACCTCTTGAGGACCAGCCCCCGCACGTCTCTATGCATTAAACAGATAGATCCAAGCCTGACTTTTGTTATGCGAGACCCCGTCTGCGAGCAGAGGTATTTAACAGAGAATTAGCTTATTATCACATGCTTAATTACGCCTATAAATAGCACTGATGTCGCCAGGACGCTATTGGCACGTTTTGTGTGAAGTGCGAAATGAAAACTGTTAGCGATAAGAAGCCGAAAATCAGGAGGTGGGCCTCATTGATTAATGCACTGCTAACCAAGGGATATTTACAATGAATGTTAATTTGATATAGCACCTTACTGATTAAAATGTTTTTTTTAATACTAAAGTATTTGTTTTAGAGTTTTACCACTCTTTGCAATGAAAAAATAATTTAATTGTACCTGACCTGAGCTGTAAAGAATGTGTTTATTTTGAGGTGTGTCCTTTCTTTGTCTTCTCCAGGTCGAAGGCGCCGTGTTCTGCGCAGGCCAAATCGCTCTGGTCCCCTGCACAATGCAGCTGGTGAAAGCAGGGACCAGCACGCAAGCCAGTTTGGCATTTAGCCACGCACAGAAAGTTCTGGAGGCCACCATCGGCAATTTGACTCTGGCCCATGCGGTTCAGGCCCACTGCTATGCCACCAGAAGCCAAGATGTCGCCATCATCCGGGCCGCATGGAAACGGGCCCTGGAGGTTGAGGATGAAGACCAGGTCAGTAGATTGTTGTCAATAAATAGTAGGCTACTCTTGTGAAGTTTAGTGCAGAAAAATGTAGAAGTACATTTGTCTTCCTGTTGGTGTAAGAGTGAGTCGTTCCAATACTTTTGTCCTGATTTGCAAGCTAATTAGCTCGCTTGCTAGCACCGTTACCCCGATTCTCACACAGCAATCAGGTGTCCCTAAACCTTTGTCATATTTGTGAAGGGGGGGGGGGGTAATCGGTAAAAGTTCTCCGTGTGTGTCCCCCCGGGGGCTGCTCGCTGCGACTGATACTTGCCGCCGTTTCTCATGAAAACTTGATGATGTGGGAAGCGCGGGCGTCTTTGATAATGTGCAGCTTGGCGCAGAGGCAGATGTCTTCCTCAGAGCCTCCCTAATCCTTTGCACCCCCCCGACCATTTTGGAGCTAGGTTCAACTCTCAGAGCAGCTTATCCTCCCCCCCCCCCCCCCCCCCCCCCCACCCTCTTTTCCTGCCACCACCCTCCGTTCTGCCACCCCGGCTTCTAACCCTTTGCTCCGTGCGTCTAACCAGAGCGCCCCCCAGTCTCTTCCCTGGCAGTCTCTCTCCGCCCACTGTAATCTGTCGAGTGGTGGGAATAGGCCCCGAGGGGGCACGGAGAGAAAGAGAAGCGGGAGCGCACATCCAACATGTGGCTCTATCCGGAGAGGGGGGCATGGGGGGTTAAAAGCCGAGGCAAAGAGGATGTCAACTTTGTGTCACTTCCTGGAAAGCCAAGCGGTAATTCTCAACCGTTCCGAGGCTTCTTTTTTCTCCCAAGGGTTCAATATTCAGATTTCACAAGCTGCTGTGATTTTTGACGTTTTGTAACTCCATAGAATGAAAAAGCAGTGACAACATGTCGCCGCTTAGGAATGCAAACTGGGTCAGATCATGAAAGACACAAAGTTTGAACTTGTACATTTAAAGTTCTCCAAGGGTTTTTGGTGCTTCAAGCTAGTTTCCCCCCCCCCCCAAAGCATTTGTTGAAATTGTCCAAATCCACATTTGACAACTTGAGCACTCGCGCCAATTTTGTAGCTCTGTTAACTTGCTCATGAGGTCATTTTGTCAAAGTATTCACACAGCTGTCCACCATTGGCGCGCCTTAAACATTTACGCAAACATCCTGACGAGTGGAAAGGGACGTTAGGGCAGACTGACAGCGGCGGTGCGGCGAGGCCTCGGCGCCGACGACGTCCCGCTGAGCAGGAAATGTAGGGGAACCGGCTAAGCGGCGCGGTCCCATCAGCTCCCCGCTGCTCGGCTGACTTCACACCGCTTCCTTATTACCGTGTTTACCGTTCGGCTTTCACGCCTCTCTTTCGGCCGCGCGCCCCGAACGCCAGTTAGCGGGGAGAAGAAAAACAAACATGAAGAGAGAGGTGGGTCACGCTTCTTAAGTGCGGCGCTGCGGGGATTGTGGCCGCATGCCCTGTGAAGGAAGGAGGAAGGAAATCTTCTGTGCAGAAAAGCTGCGTAAGTATGAAAAAGTCAAATATGGAGTAAATAAATGATTTCAATATCACAACTGGTGTATCCACTTAAAAATAGCCTTCAATAAAAGTAAACCCAGCCCATAAAAAAAATCCATATACAAACTTTTTCTGCAACTTTCGCCCTGTGCTCCACACGACTAAAAGAACAAACGTGAGTCTGACGTGAGCTTGTCGGACAGATTGAAAAGTCAAAAAGTCGTGTGTCACTACAAAGTCTCGGAGCACATCGCCGCTCTCCCGGTGGACCCGGTCGGCCGGGGCTGGGTAACCCAGAGGCCTGCAGGGTGCCCTTTAAGCCTGGCTGAACAAGGGTCGGCGCCCCCCCCGACTCCTCTCAATACACCCTTTCAGTCCTGTCACATCCCTCCTTGTTCGCCCGCTCTCTCTCTCTGTTCAATTGCTATTGACAAGGAATAGCTAGAAGTGCTAATGTAACATTTATCAAAGCGTGCGCCGCATATATGTGCTGTCACTTGACATGAGAGCCACCTTGGTGTTATCCCAATTGATGGAGTATTGAGACCAGCCTCACAAAAACAATACAATTACGCTATGCGTTCCAAGTTATGTATTTGGAAAAAATATATATATTTAGATTTTAGTAGTAAAAATTCTGAGATTAAATTTGTAATTTCATATAAATTAAAGTCATGTTTTTTTTTAGCAAAAAAGTTTTCAATATTAGAGTTATAACTAGGAATAAAAATAATAGACCAATGCTAGTATTATTACTAATATTAAGACATTTATCTCGAAACATAACAAAAATAAGCAATTTCAACTCTTGAAGACAATTTTTTTTCTCAGATATTTTGACTTTTTTCAGTGTGGCTCCCAGCCTTCATACTTTTGCGATGAAGAGTTTAAGAAAGTTTTACCTGTTCATGATTGATCTTGAAAGGACAAAGAGTTTCTCGTCGTCGTCTGCTGCTCTTTTCGATAATTTATTTTTTTGGTGTGCACGGCGGGCGAGCATCCAAGTAAAAAAGCGAGGGTAACCTGTTATTATTCCGCACTTACAGAGAGCCGTGTAAGTGGACGAAAATTGATCCAGCAAATTGAAAAGGGGGTTAAGTGTTTTCACCCTATCGACTTTGGCTGAAATGGCGCTTATATAAAACACTCATTTCTGTCCCATTAGCGGATGATGCCAGCCCCCAAGTATTATTAGAGGGGGCCGCGCTGAATACTTTTTGTTGGGGCTAATGGCCGCCACTCTGTTGGGGTAGAAAAGAGAGAAAAAGGGTGAAGCCAGGGAATGAGTGTGGCGGAGAGGTGAAAAGTCGTCACGAGTAGGACCTGTCATGTTAGCATTTTGTTTATGGTGGCTGAAAGCATATTATGGATCTGTTGGCGGTTGTTTGCACTCTACCATTAGACGGGGTCACCTCGCAATCTACCGGTAATGGACGGCCTGTCACGGCTGTCATGTAAAGAAGAGTCTGTGCGTGTGTGTGGTCTTGTTTACGCTCTTACGACGAAGAACCGTACAATGTTTGGTAATGATCAGGTTTTTGCAAAGGAATCGACTAAGAACATGGACAAGGAATCATTTTTGCTCGCTCGGTGTTACTGATGCTAATGCTAACAGAGTTTTTGGGAATTGCGCAACATTGAGCAATTTGTGCACCATCTGTCTGCATTACAGGAGTTGTTTACTGGGCCTGAACGCAAAGCTCCTCTGTTAGTGGTGGCGATTGTGCCCGCTTTACCCAAAGATGCCGCCGTCGAGATCCACGTCACAGCCATCCAGGATGACCCCAGCCAAAGGACTTCCTGTCACATAACCACAACTTTGCGGCGCTGCAGCATCGAGTGCCGGGTTCTAACATCTGCCGACCGAAGCGCCGCCTCGCTGTCCCTGTGCCTGACCGTGACTGATCCCGGAGTCATAGAGGACCCAAGGGAGGTCACGGATGCGATCTGCACCACGTTTGGAAAAGCCCTCAAAGAGACGGAGGCTGAGCTGGTACCATTGTGTGCCCGAGTGTTCTACAAGTGCCACAATACGCTGGCGAAGCAAGTCACTGAAGGTTTGTGCACACACAAATGGAGTCACATTGCACCAATAACATCGGAACTGTCCAACGTCCCAATACTTTAGGAAACATGAATGCAGATGGAGCAATGTCAACAACTTTGATTATGCCACTTCCCCCTGCAAACCGAGCCTGACTCATCACGGAGAAGCTGGAGTTGGCTCGCACGCACGTGAAGAGAATCCCCTTCACCCACCCCCTCGAACCTCACCCTTTGGGCATCTTTATGGGTCACAGCCCGCTCTCATTGGGGCGATGAATCCGAAAAGTCAAAAGGGGGAAAAAAGTAACACCTCTGGCGTCGGCGCTCGCAGTGTCACGAGGTGCAGCTGTCAGAGCACAGACAACGCAAAATGTAACCCCCCCCCTCGCCTTCCCCCTTTACATTATTTGCGTGAGGATTCACAGCTGATAGACGTGGCATATGCTTCGAATGAAACCTTTAAACATCTTGTCTCAACTTGTTACTTACGATCCAAAGACCCCCCTCTGTCTCTGACACGGACCTTTCTTTCTAACATTAATAGCTGAGTTCTATCCATTTAGCTTATCTATCTAGCTAGCTATTTATCTCGCTAGCTATTTATCTAGCTAGCTAACCATTTATCCAGCTAACTAGATATCTAGCTCGATATCCAGCTAGCTGGCTATTTCATTTATTTGTAGGTTTACACGAGCATAACAATTGAGCCAACTCCAGACCGTGTGCACTTTTAAAAGTCTGTGCTTTTTGTACTGATATAGGACAGGGCTTCAATCGGTACTGTACAGTACTACTTTTACTATTTTTGAACAAGTATCTTTGTTTCTACTGTATAGAGTGAGATTACTTTTGGCACCTCTGGAAGTAGAACACAAAAAGAATCGTTACAGAGGTCTTTTCGTGCCCCTCAGCATCTTTACTCATCTCAAAATGAACAATGTTCATTGGCCAACACTTGCTATAATCGCCAGTTCATTTGACTAATTTGATCCATTTGGGAGGCAGCGTAGCACAACTAAAAACTTGCACCGCTGCCGGCCTTGGCCACTCCTTTAAAAGCCCAATGAGCCCCGAAGGTATCGGCTATTAATCATGGTAATCCTCCAGTTCTACTGCAGCCTTAATTTATCAAGAAATGCTCATGCCCTCCTTTTGGGTCACATGTCCCTTGGCTAACATGACGTACAATGTTCGGTTTCCAGCACAATGGCATGAAAGTCCCATGAACCTCGAAGGTATCGAATATATATGCAACATATTCTTAGTCACAGTAGCCGGTGTGCATCCTTGTGAAAGAAATGAGACAACCGTGAGACAGACACACTTGTGGCCAATTAGCGTTACAGATCGGGACCGGACAGCGATCCCGGCGGACCGCCACTAAATAGACAGGCTGTCATCGAGACATTTGCTCCATGAATTCTCATATGTCCGCTCTCCATCTGTAGTCTGGACAATTGCACTCGGCGAGGACAACAACTGTGTCTAATAAAGAAGACCCCCCCTCCTCCTGTTCACGCATATTGGCTTGTCCGAATGTGGAATTCAATCCTTTCTAACATATGTCTACATTGTAATGAATGTAAAGGGGGTTTAAGAATATCAATAATTTGCGAATAGCTCCCGGTCACGGGGTTAAGTGCAGGCCCGTCGGGAGCCACGCGCTAATGTCGCCCTTCTTCTTCCACCAGGACTCCAAGACGCTTTGAAAAAACTCCTCAGGGACTCCAGTCCATCCGTGGCCCCGGTTCCAGTACTGGACTTGGCTGATTCCGACATCCTCCTTCTGTCCTGCTGGCTCAGCTCTTAGAACCAGAACCAAGATCAGGTCTTTTCAAACCTCAATGTATTTCCCGAAAGAATGATAGTAGTTTTGGGGCCAGACGTTTTGGGACAGTGACGGATGTTGGGGATTTGGATCTTTGTGTCATAAAGAGGGTTGTAATTCATTCTGGAGGTTTTTTGCATAAAAAGAAAAAACAAGTCATTCTTGTTGTCTGTGAAGATAAAGACCTGACAAACCGTACTCTAATACCTCTTTTGTTCAGGTAGCACCCGACCTAACATCTATGCTGTCATAGCTAAGCAACCGATTTAGTGGGTGTCTCTCTATAGGTGACCACGTGTCTCCCTCTCGTGTTCCACGGGACTGGAGGTGTGTTATTTTTGTGTAATAGGCAATCAGCAGCAGGCACCCGAAAAGATTAAGCCTCTTTATGTTTTCCATTGATTCCAAGGCAGCCTGGTTAATAGGAGGGGGACTTCAGCTCACATCGCTCCAGGCAAGGAATTAAGCTCGAGTGTGTGTGTGAGTGTGCGAAGAAAATAACACTATTAACGCTCCTGGAACATTTCTTTTCTCAAAGATCATGAACGTATTGATGAACCCGAGTTGGAATGTATCTTCACTCCGCTGATTCTATCCTCAATGCGCCCCGAAACAACGGCGGGATGCGGCCTTACCTATCGATCGTCAACCCGCCCCGCCGTTGTTTTGATTGTTGCTATCAAAAATTGAACAATGGAGGCAGCCAATGGAGCCTGAAGATTTTTTTTTTTCTTTATTGCAGGTTGAACAACACAAACAAGCAATTATTTATGAGCGAGCAAGCTAATGTTCTATCAAGTGTGTACCTGTTTATTATTTAAGCGGCAGTTGTCCAGAAATAGATTTTCTTAATGATACAACTGTCACATCATACATGTACGCAAGTAAAATCAATCCTCGACAGTCTCTACGGATGTTTGTGGTCTGTGGGATTTACAATGGAAATTTTAAAAAGTATTTCATAAGAATGATACAAATGTTCATTGTTTATTTCGGTCCATTCGTTCTTGTAATCTAAGGCATTTAAAAAATAAAAAAAAAAATTGGTTAATAGCATACCAACGACTAATGATTTCAAGATCAACAGTCTCTGAGGTTGCTCAATTTGTCTCTGGGATTTGCAATAACAAGTGAAGAGAATTTATTATTTGGGAACTAACATTTAAAACACACCCAAATAAACACAGGGCAGGATTTTCCTGTAAACTCCACGGCCACCACTTGCATTTGTAAACATTTGTTTCCATCCGGTTTCCATATAGATGTCGACAAAGCCACTAGGACGTAATCATGGCCGTCGCGGCCGGGCCGACGTAATGTTGCGTGACAAGACGATCTTTGTGTCCCGGCTTGCAAAATGACTAAAGACAGGCTGACATTTACTTTTCTCATGCGCCCGTTGTCTGCCAAGCTGCGACCGCTCCACATACAGAAGTGGCTTTTTTGTGACCAACGTTGTTGTCCTTTGTGTACCGCTGAGCACCAACCAGCCTGCAGCCCTTGTCATTTTGGCCTTGCACATGGGCTTAACTGTGTGCTTCTTCCTCCAGGCTAACCAGACTGATGATGTGTGTGTGTTTATATGTGTGCATGGGAGACTCTCATTCCTCATAGCCTACATACAGTAAAGGGAGCAGAGCGTTAGGAAGTAAACCTCACTGCTGTAAACGCCTCCTGACAAAATGTGTCTTTGTTTGTTTTCATGTTTGAGTATTTTCTGCTTCATAATAGCTGCTTTGTATGTGCGTGTGTGTTTTTGATGTATTTTGAAATCCTTGTCTCCAGGTCAAAGCCTCGCCTCACACAATTACTCTGATGAATCAAGAGGCACCCCCAGATCTGTCCATTGAATGGTGTGTGCCTCCCTCTGGTGCCTAAAATAAGCAGCGCACGTAAAGAGTTGTAGTCGTGCTCCTATTTTTATGGTAGGTATTATTTTTTTCCCTTTCAAATGCAGCTTAATCTTTTTTTTATTTATTTACTTAATAATGCCAGTCACGTATTTTTTTTAAATTAATTGGCAGGTAATACACTGAATGGTCATACTGCTAGTATTACAATCTAAGTTTCTTTCTTTTTTCATGAATACCTTTTTTTCTTCTAAATAACTGTCGTTAATAAATTTACTGCACAATATTTGGTTGAAAAAAATAATAATTAAAATGGTAAGAACTATTGTTGTGCTTTGCTGTTTTCCATCGGAGTAGATTTCTGTGCGGACTTTAACCCGGAAGTGTGTCGCGTTCTGCGCGTTTTGTTTGGTACATGCTTGAAAAAACCCGGACACGACGTTTTTCAACATCTATCCTGAAAGAATTCTATTAAAAAGGTCTGTTTTATTGTTAAATTTTCATTTTGAGTTCGCCACAACAGTCAGAACTCCATGGAGACTTTGTGAAATAATGGGACGTTATCGTGTGCGTGCACATTAGTTTAGCCAAAGTCCCAAATACATACGTCGATTCATTTAGGTAAGTCCCGCCCGACTATTGTCTTGACTTTACTATTAAAAGTATTTGTGGAAGCATTTTACTAATATTATATTGTAGCAGCTCATTTGCTTAGACATTTGCACGGTACCCACATATTTAGTTAGAAACTTTGCTACCCTTGCGAGTTGCTCATATTTCATTCATTCACGCGTATGTTTCGTATAATACAATAAGCGGTTCAGATAATGGATGAATGTTGTGTTCATATTTTGTTGGCAGTTTTATACGGAAAGATGCTCGGGACAGTCAAAATGGAGAAGGAAACGCCATCCAAAAAGGTTGCGGCGCCATCTGTATCCCAGATTAATGCTGAATATGTCACACAGGTAACAAGAAAACACGTCTGCAGTAATCTCCCTAGAAACACACATTAAACAAATAAAATAATTATGTTTTTAAGCGAATGTTTTAACAGATTCCTTTTTTATTCTTTTGTTTCAGCTGGCTAACAAATATTGGGCCCCTCATACCAAAAACAAATTGCCGTTTGACCCGAAGGTGAGTTTGTGTGCATTGCTGCCGGTTTGATTCTAATCATCTAAGATCATTAAGAATATTGCCGTCTTTGTGTGTAGGTGATGGAAGATATTTATGAAAAAGAAATTCTCATGTCCAAGTAAGTACTTTTACAAGTAACATTTGGAGAATCAATATATGTCACATTTTGGAGCTAATATGTTGATTTTTGTCGTTTTCTTTTCAGATTTGCCATCAGAAAAATAATGTTGCTGGAGTTCAGGTACCTTCCTTGGCGCCTCCCCTTTAAACAAAACAATGTAGCTAGATCTAAAAATATGTTGTAATCTCCTTGCAGTCAGTACCTGGAGAACTACCTTTGGGTCAACTACTCTCCGGAGGTTTCCAGCAACGCCTTCCTCATGTCTATTTGCTGTGTTGTCAATGAGAAGTTCAGGGAAAATGTGCCAGCCTGGGAGGTAACAAATACTATTTGACGTAGCACACCCACAGGGTATATTAAATACCACCATTATTATTATTTTTTTTTCAGGTGTTCAAGAAGGAGCCCAGGCATTTTTCGTTCTTTTTCAAATGCGTAATGGAAGCCCTGTTGGCTGATGACCAAGGTGGCCTTACTTTGAGGGAGCTAACGGTGCTGCTGGAGTTTCTTGACCACTGCTTCAATAGTCTTGTATGTATTCATATTTCACAGACACAATCTAGGGGTGAGAGAGTGAACAAACAAATTCATAATCAAATCATACAAACTTTGAACTTATACAAAACATTTCCCATGGAAATTGTTCCAGGACTTTACTGGAAAGTAGCCACAATTTTGCAACTCTGTAGGAACTGCTTTAAAAATCACTGCTATTATACTAATATTAAATCATAAACATTTACTTGTTTGTGAAATCATTTTTAAATGAATTTACTGAATACCTTTTACTGAGTGAGGGGGATAAAAAGGTTCCCTACCTAGTATATCACACTGTGCTTTATTTTGTCCATAAGATGGCAGTGTTGCACTGCGACACGTCATTTTGGTCGCCATGTCTTGTCCAGTGCTGCATTGAAGCACTGCAGAGGTCTCATTTGAAAATGTGCTACAGTTGCATACTCGCTATTGATGTGCTCCTGTAAAACCCTCAGAATATTTTAGTGCTGGAATTTAGTTAATGCACTGAAGCTAAAAAAAAAAAAAAAAAGTAGTTGGTGCTTTATGTATATTGTTAACTCTTTCTCTCTCGATCTTAGGAGGTAGACTTGATCAGAGAGCAAGTGCAGCAGCTCATCTCTCTGCCTATGTGGATGTGCCTATTACCAGTAAGATTGCACACACAAAGTATTTCTTTATCAATCAACCTTGGAAGGTAACACTCCTGAATTTGTTTTTGTCGCATTTTTCCAGTCCCGACTCCAGCACGAGCTGAAGAAAGTTCCCAAGCTACAAAAGTTCTGGAATCTCATCAAGAAAAAATTTGACAAGATGGATGCCGATGCAACTGAACAGTTAATTAGATTCTCTTTTACTCAGGCTAGGGGGAAAAAAAAAAAAACTTGCCTCTGATTCACTTTCTCTTTCTTTTATTTTTGTTGTCTTCTTTCAGGGCTAAAAAGGAGCGAACATTCCTCTCGTCTCTCATAAAAAAGTTTCATGGGGTCCTTGAGTCAATACCGTCGTCAGGTAAACAACATTATTATTATTATTACCCTCATTGTGGTGTCACTTGGCCTGAAATAACACGGATCAAAAATCAATACTAGAGTCGCATTTTCGACCCGATGCGCTCGTCCCTCCCTTTTCGGCGTCGTGCAGAAGGAACGTGAGACCCCACTGCCATGCCGTTGGCAGCTCGTAATGCGGGCCGACGTGGAGGCCCCCCCACCGCCCACCTGGAAGACTAAAAACGGAACACTTGTGTGTTTAGGTGGAATTCAGAGCTGACACAATAGATTATGCTGGCAAAGCCAGCGGGGTGCACATCACTCTCAGCACCTGCTGCACATGCTGGCGTGTGATTGTGCCTGCCTTCCACGTTTGTTTGTGTCTCTCACTTTTCTTTACAAACTAACATGTCCGTGCCTTTTTGTTGTCCCCTCTTATAGGGAGCATCAACATGGACAAGGTGCATTACTGCGAGAGATTCGTTGAACTCATGATCGACCTGGAGGTAAGAATTTTTCATGCCGATCATGGGAACGAAATAGTCAGCACGCAATCATACCAGATGGGCTTTTCCTTATTGTTGAGAGCCAATCACATAGCAGACATCTTCAAATCGTTTAATGGGGCAAAGTGCTTGAAGATGCGATGGAGAAACGGTCGCGACCAAGGATAGAGACACAAGGTTCCATAAGGTGTTGCTGCGTGTGCACATCTCACATTACAAGCGGGAGCGCCGTATAGATTCCATCTTGCTGACAGGTCGGCCTTGCTGTTCCTGGCATCGGCCCGTCGGCCTACCCAGCCCGCTGTCTCCGGAGACCGGCGTCCTGTCCTTCAAGCCTTCTCCTTTTACAAAGCTTCCATCGCCTGAAATCTATACACCTCCCCCCTCGGAATGAAAGCAGAGGGGGTGGGTAGACGATCCCGCCTCTCCTCAGATGTTTTATTCTGCCCGTGTAGATTCGAGATTATTGCTGGGTAAACGAGAAGATCACTTGCTGTACCTGAAGCCTTTGAAGTAATCTCGTCAGTTCATTTCAGAATATTCACTAGTATCATATTCTATAGAGGTTGGTGTTTTGGTGGCCACTAAGTGACCCCTTTGCTCAGGCTGTCAATTTGTCAACAAGTTGAGCCGATTTATTCCCACCAAAGCAGCTCCACTATCTCATTTTGACAGCTTTCACCCCCCTCCCCCCTTTTTCCCTGTGTTACTGCGCTGCCACCAGCTACTAAATCAAACTCTCACGTCAAGTCCTCCCTTCTGCGCTAACACTGTGTCGCTGCCAGTATTCCGTCAAAAAAAGCTGGACCGGGCGAGATCAGAGTCCAGATTCTGCTGACTTTGTTGTTGAGAGCTTGTGTGCCTCCTGTGAGGTTTCTCTTCATACTCCACTAAGATATGTTGCACTCCTGGACAATCTCATTGCTTACAATACTGGAGGTCCTCACTTCACAGTGGTCCAGATATAAATTGCTAGAATGAGTCCTCCTTTTAATGCCCTCTGGGGAAATGACTATAATGTCTTGTGTTTTTAGGCCCTGCTGCCCACTAGACGTTGGTTCAACACAGTGCTAGATGACTCCCACCTGGTGGTCAGTTGCCACCTTTCCAGCCTCACCCAGCAGGAAAAGGAGGGCCACCTCTTCTGTCAGGTACAACACGATGGAAAGCCGGTCATCAAAAAAACATGACTCATATCCACTCCCATCCCCCCTGCACAGTTGCTCGACATGCTCAAGTTCTACACGGGCTTTGAGATTAACGACCAGACGGGGAACGCCCTGACGGAGAAGGAGATGACCACGTTGCACTACGACAGAATCACATCGCTGCAGGTAACCGGCACAAGCCAGCAGCTGATGCTAGTCGCTGATGCTAACCGGATGTCAATAACACTTTACTGATCAATGCCGACTAGATAATCTAAATCATTGATGCTAATCATGACACTAACCGGCTCAATATAACTAGAGGGAGCAAACTATTGATTGTAACAAGCTAATGCTAATTGTTGATGCTAACTCTTTGACATTAACCAGGTGGAAACAGATGACACTAACCAACAGAAGCTTACGAGATGATGCGCTACTAATAAATGATGTTGACCAGCTCTCACTGACTGGCTCATGCTAGTTGATGTTAATCATTGATGCTAACTAGGTGACACATTTGGGAATACACAGTCAAAAACAAATCAATTAGCTCCTCTTGAAAAAAAATTACTCTCCACGCGGAGTAATTGTCTCATCCCCCTTGATGTGTTTAAATCAGTGTGGGTTTTGCAGCGCTACCACTACAGCTACCACTAACTGACGTCCGACCGCACATTTACATTCACAAGAATGTCCTCTTTCTTTTTTTGCAGAGAGCAGCCTTTGCCCATTTCCCGGAGCTGCACGACTTTGCTCTGGCCAACGTAGCTGCAGTGGACACCCGTGAATCCCTGACTAAACATTTTGGTTCGCTCAGGTAAATGAGGAAAAATGCATGTTTTCGTAAGCTCATTCGACACAAGTCCACATTACGCGTCACCGTGTTAAGTCTGTGATGAACGGCACCAGCGTTAGCGCCTGAGTGCCGCCGCTAAATGGCAGCCGGCGCTGCCCCTCCGACAAGCAGCTGGTAGCAGCCAGAGAGCGGGAGGCACGCCTCATTAATTTCATCGATTTGCAGCGGCTTGAGAATAAACTCTTTGAACAGCTGTGTTTGTCACATCGTATTAGCTCGCCACAGAGCCAAAAACCGCACTGGCTATAATAAAACGCTCCGTCGTGCAGCCTTTGCTCCCGTTTCAGGTGAATATGAACATTATATTCAGATTTACGAGGGGCTCGAAAAGTTGAGTCCGCCAAACGAGGCTCTTGCAGTTCAGCGCGCGTAATAGATCCTACTATAGTTTAATTGCTCTGATTTGCCGTGTTGGCTCAATATGATTGGCTCACTTAAAATTTTAAAGCAGGACAAATTGTTTGGTGGAGGGGTTTATAATTTGTGCTTAACGTGGGTTTTACAAGAATGGATGTGTTCAGCCAAAGTAGGTGTCATTTTATGTCAGGGGCACTAAGGATGGCTATATTTCAACTCCAACACAACACAGTCATTTTCAACACTATATGGGTCAATATATATATATATATATATATATATATATATATATATATATATATATATATATATATATATATATATATATATATATATATATATATATATATATATATATATATATATATATATATATTTCCACCTGAGACAAGTAATATCGATTTCAGATGTAAACAAAGGAGTTTGCCATCCAAGCGCGTACTGTATGGCTCGCAGCCATTACGGAAAAAAACCCCACATCTCGCGAACCTTTGGCTCGACACAACATAAAATTCCTCTTCACCATGCCCGAGTCGCCATCCATCATTTTCTCCTGTCATAGATTAGAAGTGCTTGGACCTCACAGTGTCTCTTTGGAGGTTTATGAGCCGAGCGTCGCTGAATTGAGTTAATACTCCTGCTGAATCATTTCACATATTCCGGCAAGCTCCTTTTCCCCTCCCAGCCTCCAGCTTTCGGTGGGAGCTGGAACCCCATTGTTCTCCGATCCGCAACTGTCACCCCCGCCGCTCCCCCTTTCCGAAATAAGCCACAATCAGATTTCACGAGGCATTTTTTTCCCCCCTCCCATCCGAGCAACTCATGCTAATGCCACTTTATTCCTGCCGCGCAACCCTCTCACTAAGCTCCCAGTCACCCGTCCCTCCGAATGTATCCGCTAATTCCCCAAAACACACAAACTGAGTATTATTGCTCATCTTTGCCTATAAATAGAAACTTCTGACACTTGCACAAAGCACCAGAGAGTCATTTTAGGCCAGCAAATGAATTTAATACATGATCAAAGACAGCACTTTGTGGAATTCAAACCAAAGATTAATATATGCATTTTCTGTTCAGCTTTTAGTTTCTTCCTCACGTTAGATTTTTTTACACTTTTGATGTCTTGCTACATTGACGTTTTTAAAGGTATTAGGTAAAACTATACTTTTGGCTAGACAATAGGACCCAGTAGTCTTTTAGCAGTAAGAAAAAAAAAAAAAAGGATTACCACATCAATAGGCTGTAACCTAAACTTGTAGCACAGCCGCTCCAGCACATGCCAGTGACTCAGCTGTCAATCATAACCCGGTCCAGTCATTGTGCCGTCTTACTGAGGGGCAGGGATGCCCACACTGCCTGTGCCAGGTCATCCACGAGCCAGAAAAGTGCAGCGCTGGCATTATTGTCATCCACTTGCCGTGTCGTGACTTTGCAAGGGTACACGTGTGGCTGTCCAGAACAGGTCACGCTTGTTGCCAGAGTCCGGTCCGTATCCCTCCCCGTTTTTTTTTGTTTTTTTTTATGTCTGTGCGACTTCACGTCAACCTGATTAAGCCACACCTCGGCTTCCCGAGACTTTGATTTTCCATAATCCTGTCGCATCCATGCGGCCCGGCTCATTTACTGCACACGCGCTGACGTGGCGGGACCGCACATGTCAAAGCAAACAGACGAGCGGCTTTGTGTCGCAGAGCTAACAGGAGCAACAAATCGCATAAGGTTGTCGGATTTCACAAGTACTGCGATAGCGCCGCTGGGGAAACCCTCATAAATTGAGCGATCATGGCGCCAATAGACTGAAACTACACTTCAAGGATGGCAATGTGTTTTTTGTTTTTAAAGAGTAGATTCCTCATTTCTAATAAAGATCATGCATATGCCATTAATAGAATAATTTTGCATTTCAAAATAGTACTTATGTTAAATATTTCTAGTCAATTGGAGCGTAATTAATTCTTGCTGATGACAAATGTTTTTTAATGGACTCCCGCCACTATTTTTTCTCTGCAGCCCTAATATGCTCCACCGGGTGGCATCTTACTTGTGTCTGTTGCCTGAACTGCCCAAGGAACAAGACACCACCTATGACAAGAAGGTTCTGCTGGAGCTCCTGGCAAGTTCACATTTGACACACACCTGCCAGTGGTTTTAAAATGAGGGGGAAACATATTCTATAATTCTTAACTGCTTCAGTGTCTGAATGTTTTGATTTTGTTTTAGGTTTCACGTCACGAGCGCAGAATCTCTCAGATCGAACAACTCAACCAGATGCCCCTTTACCCCACAGAGAAGATCATCTGGGATGAGAATATTGTCCCGACGGAGTACTTCTCTGGTGAAGGTACACAATCCAATAAAAGTGAGGCCTGCAGACTGGCTCTCCTCACTGCTGACTTCTTTCCTTTTGTACACCCGTGGCTTTCTTTTTTCAGGCTGCCTTGCGCTCCCCAAGCTCAACCTTCAGTTTTTGACCCTCCACGACTACCTGCTGAGGAATTTCAACCTGTTTCGCCTTGAGTCCACCTACGAGATCAGACAGGACATTGAAGATGTGGTGTGGCGCATGAAACCCTGGTAAGCAAAACAATGAATCTGCAGGGTTTGACTGTCGCATTGTTCCGTCTGTAACTGAGGAAGAGCGCACTTAAATCCTTTTCAACTTGCACGAATGGAGAGTGCAGAACAGTTAATACTTCTATCTCGTGGTGCAACGGCACGGCACATCGATTATATTTAATTCAAAGACTGTGACAGTCGCTATGGCGCATTTGGAAACCCATTGCTTAACATAATAAGTTGCTCCCATTACGTCAAGCGCCGTCGCAATTTTTTACTTGTTCCAGCGCGAAAGTAAACAACTCTGCAGCAGAGCTGTTTGTCGCCGCCCCAAATGCAACTCGTTTCAAGCTTGACAGCGGCCCGCGGCGCTTGTCACACCTCTCGCCGTCACCCTCCTTTCCGTCTGTCACAGGCAGTCCGAATACGGTGGCGTGGTGTTCGGCGGCTGGGCCAGGATGGCCCAGACCATCACCACCTTCACCATCGTGGAGGTGGCCAAGCCCAACATCGGCGAGAGCTGGCCGGCGCGCGTGCGGGCCGACGTCACCATCCACCTCAACGTGCAGGATCACATCAAGAACGAGTGGGAAGGTAAAACGGCTTGTGGAATAAATACTAAATTGAAGTAGTACAATTTTTAATTACTCAGTTGTTTTTACCTAGTGTCGAGACTTTGTCAATTTTGACAGTTATGATCCTCGCTCCAAATTTGCAGAAATGAAATAGCAGCTGTTGACCAAAGTATTGACGTCAAACTTCCACATACTTTTTATGCCACTTAATACTCTCTGCAGCGAGACCTTTTAAATGGCATTCTTTAATCATCTCTTTCCTCCAAACCACAGTATCACTTCCTTTCCTGCCGCTTCTATAATTAAGACTTCATGTTTTAAAGATCAGGCGCACGCTGACAGGGCACTTTCTCCCCCTCCGCCGGGCCGCCGATCTGTCCCCGTCCACCTTTCCATCTTACCTGACTCTCAAACGCCTCCTCCGCAGGGCTGCGTAAGCACGACGTTTGCTTTCTGATCACGGTGCGTCCCACCATGCCCTACGGCACGCGCTTCGACCGGCGCCAAGCCTTCGGCGCGCAGACGGGCCTCGTGTACGTGAGGGGCTGCGAGGTGCAGGGCATGCTGGATGAGCAAGGGCGTGTCATCGAGGAAGGTACGTGCACGCGCTCACACGGACGGAGAATGATCCATAATATCCAACCTTGCCATCAAAGCAATCATCCCCAGCGGCCGATCCTTGGGAGGGGGTCACGAGTGGCGTTGTCATGGTGACAGCCACTGTAAGACCTGACCACTGTAAGACCTGACCTATTGGCATTAACATCACATTAACCTGAGGTCGACGGAGACAACGCCCGAGAGCTAAGGGCCCTGCCCCCCGTGCACCCATTTCACCTTATTCGATTCATTTAATTTGGCCGCATGGGTTGGATGTGGCGGCACAAACCTTGAAAGATGTGCAAGTCCTGCAGAATCAACCCGAACATTGACTCGTGTGAATCAATGTCTTTGGGGGGCTTTATGCAACTTCAAAGTGCCCAGCAACTTCAAATAAGAAGTCAAAAATGATTGTTCCGTTCAGTTTGCCGGACAATCTTTCCCCCTTTAGGAATGCTAAGAAAAATGGAAATGCTCTATTCCCATCTCAAACGACCCACTTTAATGAAACCTTTATTCAAATGAATATATGTTGAAAAGGATTTGCAAATCATCACAGGTTTGTGTTTTCTCTCATTGATCTGATGTCTCACGGGAGGTGCTGCAGTCTCAAGGACATTTGCTGAGGTTTCATCGGATATGGAGGCTTATTTTTTCCAAATTTTGCTCGTGTTGTGAATCGCGCAACCTCGGGGCGACTTTAGTAGTGGCCAATCAAACGCCAGAGGGGAGTGTCTGATTAAACTCACTCCGGGACACTTAAAAGCTGAGCCAAGTTGTTCTTCCGAGTTGGGCCGCAACTAAAGGGGGAATGGTGCTCGCGGGCGAGCTGTCATCTCCACTGACTTCACGCGAGCGGCTGTCTGCTTCCCCTCGGCTCTGAGATACCAGCCTCTGGAACGGTGACAGGGCGTCAGTCACTCTTGGAGTCATGACAACCCAATAAACAACACGGAGCGCAGGCTACAGCTTTATCTCCTGAGGCGGTGTGACAGCCAGGACAGGAAGTTCAGACGGAGGCGAATAAGAAGAAAAACACAGCAGGAACTAGCTAGCGTTAGCTTTTACGGCTTTCTCTCTATATTACGTTCTACACATTCTCTTAGACTCCTCACGTTTCACTTCAGAAAATAAACTGATTTTAACTTATCATGTATCAACTGTGTCCTTTTGAGAAGTAATATTAAACTCTGTCTCTTTCCTAGAAAGCAAAATATCCAACAGTAACATGGTGATAGGATATTTATCACTTTACCTTCCAGTGAATGTTGTTCCTCGCTTGCACCAAATACCCCTAGCAGCCATCGGTTTATTTTGCACTTCCCGTTAGTCAGAGCACGAATCCCTGGTATGCCCTCGCTGTCCTCGCCTCTCGGTTTGCATTAAATATGCAGCAAACAGAGCTGTTTTTTCCCCTATACCGGTAGTGGCCCACTTGAAAGAACATGCCCGGCCGTTCAGATCACTTTAATCTAAGATGAGATTTTTCTTTTTATACAATAAGAGCCCTCTAAGACAAAAGTATTATTCTCCATGACAAGGATGTGGCTTGCATGCTTTTTTTCAAAGCCAGGAGAATTTGAAAATCTCAGCATAGCCACACACACACACACACACACACACACACACACACACACACACACACACACACACACACACACAGCCATGCAAACACACAACAGGAGGTCAGACGGATTGACTGTCACTCTCCTCTGGCCCCTGCCTTCCCCAATGCGCCACACATGAATCTCCGCAGACATCCATCAGTGAGCACCAACCCCCATACCTCGCAGCCTCTCGCTGCGTGGCCGCCTGTCAGACCCCGCATCCACATTCCTCATTCTAAAAAAAGGCAAAGCACTGCCATCTTAGACATGACGGCGTTCTAAGCGTGCCTAGTTGCTATCCTAATATTGAAGTCATTTTAATGTCTGGAAAACCACTGCTAGATAAGTTGGGGGGAAAAAAGTGTGTGTGTTTCTGTTAGATCTGATTGCATCATTTGATTTGCTGGATATTATTCTGTCGGCACATTTGCAACGCCAGGTGGCCTTTAGTGGCAGCACTCTAGGATGGTTTCATTCCTTGGAAGGACTTTGCTAATTTTGGTTCCTCTAAGTCAGACCCTGCTCCAATGTTGCATAGTGTTCCACAGGGTTCAATTTTAGGGCCCCTGATGTTTTCTTTGTCATTGCTGCCGGATGAGCTTTGTTTGGTATTTTCATTGTCACATTGCTCCTATGCAGGTCCCGAACCAAAACCCAAACTACGGGGCGACTCAAGAACGTTCCGCGTATGGCTGGACCCCAACCAATACCAGCAGGACATGACCAGCAGCATTCAAGCGAGTACCGAGGACCCGTACGAGACCTTCAACATCATCATGAGACGCAAGCCAAAGGAGAACAACTTTAAGGTTTGGAGCGCATTAACAATCCCAAATGCATTTCCTTCTTTGCGGCACTCGCAATCACTCGGGTGTTGTAACTGTAAGGTTGGCGCCGGGGCACGTCTGAGATTACGGCCCATCGTGCGCCCTTTGCAGAGTGGAAGCTTAGTGTCGGAACTCAGCCTTCAAAGATAAAGGCTTATTAAGGTTAAGAGGAGACAAAATCCCAATGTTTTTATGTAGGTCGAGTTAAGTTTAAACCCCGCAAGAACTTGCGCGTCACACAACAAAACACGTGGGTTTTTGTTTGAAAGCTACTCAACTGGGGCTTTGTTAAATCTGCCATTTTCCAATGCGGGATGCATAGATCTGCCGTTTTTCTACCCACACGGCAAGAACGACAGATGTTTTCGGCAAAGGCGTCGGGAGCTGATGGGTATTCACGGAACATTCTTGTGCATCTTTGATGTTCAGCATAGATAAAAGCAAACATGTTTCTTTCCCGCTGATTGACGCAGCAGGCGCCAGGCACCGTTGAAGCTCATTAAAACCAAATTGACAGCTGTACGAGTTTCACGCTGTCCCATCAAAGCCTCCTGTGGGATGTTGTCACAAAAACTTTCAACCCTCTCAATTACCCGTCATTCTGTCCAATGCTCGTCACATTAGGCTGTTCTGGAGACCATCCGAAACTTGATGAACACAGAGTGCGTCGTCCCTGACTGGCTCCATGACATCATCCTCGGCTACGGCGACCCGGGCAGCGCCCACTACTCCAAGATGCCCAATCAGATCTCCACATTGGACTTCAATGACACTTTTCTGTCCTTGGACCACTTGCGCTCCTGCTTCCCCGATTCGTCCATTAAGGTCATTGAGGAGAACCCCGAACTACAGGTCCCGCCTTTCAGGTGAACATCAGATGTCTGTTTTTTAATTTTATTAAAAAAAATATATATAGGCATCTTATCTATTCTTTGGTCTCTGTGTTACAAGAATAAAGTTTCCAGTCTCAAGCCAAACTGAGAAAGGGAAGAAGAGGAAGGCAAATGATGACGTCAAGGTGGACGAGGAGGACAAAACATTGATTGTTGAGCCCTATGTCACCCCCAACCGTGGGCCTTACCCTTATAACCAGCCCAAGAGGTGCGCAATCCACTTTTTTTTTTTTTCTTCATCCGTATTCTTCTTGTTCCACCCTGGCCTCAGTGTTTCTAAATTACATCGTCCAAATTGGACCTTAAATCAAGTTATACTGCCGGACTAATTGCCTGCCTTAATAACATCATTCCAGGAACACGATTCACTTCACGCCTACTCAGATCGAAGCCATCCGAGCCGGCATGCAGCCTGGCCTCACCATGGTAAGTTGCTCGAGACCGACCTCGTACAAATGCACAACCCCCAAACATGATCGTGTCGTGGGAAGGAGAAAATCTTTTCAACCCAAGCCTTTGAAGCAGGCATTCTACCGCATTTGCACATCTATAATAGTAAATGTGCCATTCAACCCGGCCTGGCCACGCCATTCCAGCTCGCTGCTTGTGTTTCAACGGGCGCTTGCAACTTTTTCCTTTTAGCAATAAAAATGTTACGATGGCTCCTTGCCGAAGGGTTGCGGTTAATTTAAGGATCCGGGTCACGAAACAGCCCAACGCCCTTTCCTCCGACAGTTGCGGCGGTCATTAGAAGTAACAGTAAACATGCGGCGGCCGCCTCGCCGTCCTCCTGCCTCCTCTTTTATGTCGGCTGATTACACGCTGATTTATTCGGGAATGCTAAATTACACTCATTATTTTCCTGCGGAAATGACTCACCTGAGATGCTTAGGCGAGAATTTTTTTTTTTTTTGGGTAACAACCGCCCCCTGCTAAAATGAGCATTATTTTATGCTGATGAGAAGGCCTGAAAGATAATGATGCTTCCTTTAGCTTCAAATAGACACACTGGAACCTCTCGGGTCAAACACAATCTGTTCCAGGTTGCAAGATGGAGACTTGCTGACTCGAACCTTTTTTGTCCCCAGGTTGTCGGGCCACCAGGTACGGGCAAGACCGACGTCGCCGTCCAAATCATCTCCAACATCTACCACAACTTTCCCGATCAGAGAACGCTCATAGTCACACATTCCAACCAGGTCAGCCCGCCGTTGTTTACGTGACCTAACGAGTAAATGTCGGTGTCTTTACGGGTCGCGTCTCATGTCTTTCCCTGCCGTCTCGTGGCCACCAGGCTCTGAACCAGCTGTTTGAAAAGATCATGGCACTGGACATTGACGAGCGCCACCTCCTGCGTCTTGGCCACGGAGAAGAGGAGCTGGAGACTGAGAAGGACTTCAGCAGGTGAGGACGGACGAGGCGGCGATGACACAAAAAAGACACCGGCGGGAGATGCCAGTCTATGCAAACTAACTTCCCAGAACTATCTTAGAAGTCAAAGCCAACACACACACTCACTTCCACTTGCCCAGCTGCCCACATGCTTAACGAGTCTTAGTCAAAACAGAGACATCCGATACGCCCATACGTGTATTATGACACTATACTTGGAGCTACTACGATTCTATACTTTACTCGCTAACAGCACGTCAGTCACAGACATGTTAGCCAGACACCTGGTTTTGAAATTGAAAAATAAAAAGCATAAGTTGCCTCTTTAAAAATGAGTCACTACCCAGGCAGCATCTGAATATAAATAGGCCAGTGCCATTGAGTATTAATTAACATTTTTTATGATGTTACTATTTAAAGTTGTCTTATAGGCGACCTTGTTAATTACCGCCTTATCCATCTGTAGCGCAGAGCAAATTGCACCCTATAGCGAGAGCAAGGTGTGGGGGGCGGGGGTGATTGTGCATGTGCCCCGTTTGGTGTGTGCGTGTGATCACATGCGCTTATGAATCGCGGCCCAGCCAGTCTGTAAATCCTGCAGGTTTAGGATCCTTTAATGGGATCCCTGCCGGCGTGCGGACGCCTCGTAGTAACATGCATCTACTCCTTCCAAACCGGTGACATCAATGACGCTTTATGTGTTTGACTTAAGCTCATTTGTGGTTGTTTTAAACAGAAAATGCATTATTCTTTGTTTTATGTTTACATTGACAGTAAACTTGAACCGGGGGAGGCGATAAAAAATGTTTGGGGTCAAAGCAAAAAAAAAAAAAAAAAAACATTGTCCTCAAAAGTTGGGTCACTCACATCTGAAGACACCACTGTATCATGTCTGGTGGTAAATTGGTCTCGTGTTTCCGGGCCAAGGTTGTAAGAAGCAACTTGTGTCAGCCCTCCATGTGAGAGCTGCTGCATGGCAGGTGAGTCCTTCTGGGCATCAAGGTCACCTACCATGTTTTTTCTTTTTTATCAAAGTTAGGCGAAGCTGGGTTGTTGTCTTTTTAGTCGTGTGCTGACTGAGGATCTTTGCACATTGTCTAAAAATAGTGCAACCTCTACCAAGCCTCCCACTTCCTGTCTGTGTATACTTAATGCCGCTCTCTGATTGCGTTGAGACTAATCAGCCGCATGGAGCCAAGCACACACACCGCCCTCAAGGACGCGCTCGCTCTCCATTGAGGAGAGAAGCGCCAACACCTGTCAATACTTGAATCTAACATCAATTGCTAAAATTAAATGGGATCAATTTATTTTTTTATACATGATGTGTATTCATCCTGAAGTTATTGTGAAAATAAGCCGATATAAGACAAACTGTCATCCTTTAGAATTTTTAACCACCTCCTGTTACCAATCCACAGGTACGGCCGGGTGAACTACGTCCTAGCCCGACGGCTGGAGCTACTCGCTGAGGTGGGAAGGTTTCAGGAGAGTTTAGGCGTTCCCGGTGATGTCTCCTACACCTGCGAGACAGCGGGACACTTCTACCTCTACCAGGTGAGCAGTTGGTTTTTATTATTCGAACGGGGCTGTGTAAACAAAATCGGCCAATTTATGGCTCATCAAAAATTTGAAAGATCGGTACTCATCAATCTCGATATCGTCTTATTCCAGTTGTTTTATTCCGACTGAGCGCACAAGCCAACTTGTTAAAGTCATTGTCCGAGTTGCTTTCACAGAGGGAGTGGGTATTTTTAGACTGCGGCTGCCTGCTGGTTGGTTGAAGCCGCTTTATTAGGTTCACAGCTGGAGCGAGCAACCCCCCAAGAGTGCGCCGATATGCTCTCATTTGGCTTCCAAAAAAAAAAAAGTTGGAGTGGGCAGAGATGTACATAGATCTGACTTTGTGTTTTGAGGGGTTTTAGTGTCTTTATTAAATTGAAAATTATTTACATGACCCAATACTTCTTAACATCTGTCTCATGTCCTCCGCAGGTGATCTCCCGGTGGGAAGAGTACCTGAGCAAAGTAAAGCCCAAACCCGGGGCGGAGGTGGAGGTAGAGGCCGTGGCGACGCTCTTCCCCTTCCACAAGTACTTTTCCAACGCGCCCCAGCCAGTGTTCAAGGGCCGCACCTACGAGGAGGACATGGACATCGCCGAGGGCTGCTTCCGGCACATTAAGAAGATATTTACTCAGCTGGAGGTAAGAAGGTCGTACTCGTAAACACACACACACACACACTCGTATATTCTGGAATGACAGTGTTATTTATAGAACTACAATTACAGTGGAACTCATTCATAGACGGGAACGTGTAATCAACGAGGGCGGAGGAGAGGATCATTGACTGGGCAGTTGTGGAAATAAATCATTACAATATTATATTGACTATTTCTGTAGATTCATACATGGTACATGATAAGAATACTCTACCTGTATGTAATAAAATAGTCGCTTATTGACAGTATGTGTCAAATCCATTTTGGCTAATAGGGAGTAAAGAGTATCTGCATCCCGTTACTTCCATTGAAGTAGTGCTCCCAGAGTGCTCTTGTTTCCTTTTTTTCCCCACTCTTATCATTTCTTCTTAGCACACCAAGTATTCCTATAGAGATAACAATAAGATATCCGATTTATGGGAACGGCGAGTAGGCCCTGCAGAAAAGCAATAAAGGTGTTATTGACTGGAGGTAATATCCCCCAACATGTCTGGTGACCTTGATTTATCCGGTGCCATCACCTCACCCCCTCCCTTGGCCTCGCCCGTGCTGCAGCAGTACGCCCACTCGCAAGAGGGAGGCATCGCTGCTGATTTTGCGTATTTGTCTGCCGTGTGCAAATGAATCGCCGATTACGGTAGTGGGCTACTTCCTGGTTCAAGCAAAACCGCATCTTTGGCATCACCGCATCATTACTCGATTCCGACCTTCGTCTGGCCTGGACCCACGGGGCTTAAAAGTACACCTCATAAATATTGGAGCTTTTGATTGCTTTGATATTTAGACTAAAATAGTAACACATCAAATATGTATGACCCAACGTGCGGGACTGGTCGCTCCCCTCACATTCATATTCCCTTTTCCAACCAATATGGGTTGGAAGCTATTGAAGCTTCGTTTCCTTGGCTTACACAGATAATGTGATTTGTCTGGTGATAACCACACACTCGCCGGTACCGTATCGCGGACGGCCATCACGATCGTATCACCTCTCTCGGGTCAATCCGCGATAACCACTCCTGTACCACTTCATCATGACATGCATCTACTCCTGTAGAGTGAACTCAGACTTGGGGGCAGAAGGATCTTTTTTTTGTCACCATCACCTTCTGAAAAGCAAAGTTGGACGGTTCCGCTACATCCAAACAAAACCGCCGTCTAATTTCTTTTCAAGTCGTGACCGACCTTGCGTCCGTCTGTTCCGTTAGGAGTTCAGGGCCTTTGAGCTGCTAAGGAGCGGCCTGGACCGCACTAAATACCTACTGGTGAAGGAAGCCAAAATCATCGCCATGACCTGCACGCACGCCGCCCTCAAACGTCACGACCTGGTGGAACTCGGTTTCAAGGTAAGCTCACCTCCCCGTCTCCTTTTAATTTCAGTATCTCATGACTGTTTAGTAAACTCGCTAATTGTCCTCGTCAGTACGACAACATCCTGATGGAGGAAGCCGCTCAGATTCTGGAGATCGAGACCTTCATCCCACTTCTATTACAGGTATCCTTCTCTTTTGAACCCCACGTCGAATTTAAGCCGGTCAATACGACGCCCGTCATCAAGCCTCCCATCACCTGACTCTCTGTGTTCATTACCGTCTGACTGATGGGCGCCAGGCAGAGTAATGACGCGTTTCTTTGGTACTTGCGCCTAATTGTCCGCGATAGCGCTAATGTCTGTTTACAAATGAGATCATTAAGCACATCAGCCCGGGCAACAACCAATGCCAGAGCTCGTCGTCTCTTTAAACGTGTGTTGTCTTTTCTTCCCGAATGAGTCAGGGAGTCGTACTTAACTGCCAGGTGTACGTCAGAGGAAGATCAGTTTTTCCCACTCGCTATTTTTTTAAGACTTTAATAAAGTCTTAGTGTTCATGTTGTTTTTTCAGTACAAAAGCTAACAGAATCTACAGAATCTAATCTAAATTTTGCACCTCCAAATGTGACTGTTGTTCTATCCGGCAGAACCCAGAAGATGGTTACAGCAGGCTAAAACGTTGGATCATGATCGGGGACCACCACCAGTTGCCCCCAGTCATCAAAAACATGGCCTTCCAGAAGTACTCCAACATGGAGCAGTCGCTCTTCACTCGCTTTGTGCGCCTGGGCGTGCCCACCATAGACCTGGATGCGCAGGGACGCGCTCGCGCTAGGTCAGCCGTTCGACGGAACTCTCTTCATTCTGGGGCATTGTCTCGTGATTTTAACATTAGTCTTTGTTGCTTGGGCTTTTTAGTCTGTGTAATTTGTACAACTGGCGCTACAAGCAGCTGGGGAACCTGCCGCACGTCCAGCAACTGCCAGAGTTCCAGGTGCCCAACCCCGGCTTGACCTTTGACTTCCAGCTCATCAACGTGGAGGACTTTAACGGCGTGGGCGAGTCGGAGCCCAACCCTTACTTCTACCAGGTCGGTACAGCGACGGTTTGCGAAGATTTGAGCAAGGCAGAGTGAAGATAAATGACTTGACGCTTGGCCAAAATTTGGACTTTTAGTGAATTCATAAACAAAAGCCATTCCTCTAGCCACTCTATTTTCTATGACAGTTGTAAAATGTAAATAAGATGAAATGTTTGCAATGTACGCATTGAAAAATTGAAAAACCAGAAAGTAATAAATTATACTTCTCCCACTATGCAGAAGATCAGTAGTTATCCATAAAGCGTGTCGGGTACAAAAATAAATGCAGCACCCATGCTAAATCATGAGTCTCCGCTTGCGAGCGAGAAATTAAAATGTCCCGTTCCCCTGAATGCATCGCATTAAAATGTCATCCGGCGGCCAGCGTGCAGGCTCGTGTTTTCCTCAACGTTACGATTGTTCCAAAATGCAGAGCATGTGCACTTCTCGAGGCTCCGGGTCACATGAACCTCTTCTCCCTTTGACTGTTGCCATTTGCGCTTTCCTCAAGGGAATCACCCACGATCCCTGACTCACACAGCAACAACAATGTCCTGCCTTGCACTCTCGGTCGTGTTTTGTATTTCCTCCTCTTCAAAAAGTGGCCTTCCCTCTAATAGCTGCCATTCCTCAAGTGGTTGTGGGGTGTGTCATAGACTTGCATAAATATCTTACATTTGAATTTCCAAAATATAGGTCTTAATTATTTAAAAAGAAAAAAAGACACTTTGGGACAGTCACACTCTACCATCTGTTTGAAGAATCGCAGTGATTCAGTATTGATCACTCGTGCTCAATAATTTATTAGACAAGGCAGCTTTTATTCCTACAGCACATTTCATAGTTTGCATGAATAAAAATATGCTGAAAATATAAAATTCAAGACCAAATTAAAAACTACCCATCCCATTTATGTTGTCGTCCTTCGGTTTCAAGTACCGTTGGACGTCGTTCACTTGACCTTGTTGTCGACATTCGGCGGTTCTCGTGAGTGATCTGCTAATGAATCCCCCCCACTTATAATTAAGAGAACCGGCAGAGTGGAATCACCGCCCCGGTGTTTACGCTCATCATATTTAGTCGTCGACCATGCTCACGGTTGAGTTCATCTGTTAGGATAAGCGAGGACAAGAAAGACGGCATCTTAAAACATCAAGGAGAGCGCTAACAAAGGCTGTCACATTTTGTGAGGTGTGACTAGTGCGGCTGGATGAAGAACTGTTGATGAGGCGCCATCAATAATTAGCAAAGGCTGCAGTGCCGCCTTAATTGAAATAGAATGAATAATGCATACTGCTGGCCTCTGATATTTTTTCCTCGGAGTATTTGAAGGACGAAGTGGAACCTTGTACTATATTCATGCTTGGGAATTGGGTTGAACAGGGTAACTAATCCCATATGAGGGTCATGTTATAAGTGACACAACAAAATAACAAGTCATGTTTTTTTTTTTTTTAATTTGAATTGGAGTAAAATGCCCATTTTCAATGTTCCCTCTTTTTCCATGCGCAGAACCTGGGAGAGGCCGAGTATTCTGTGGCGCTGTTCATGTACATGCGTCTGCTGGGCTACCCGGCCGACCGCATCAGCATCCTCACCACCTACAACGGCCAGAAGCACTTGATCCGAGACGTCATCAACCAACGCTGCGCCGGCAACCACTTCTTCGGACAGCCCAACAAGGTGAATGCCAGCTACAATTTAAAATGTCGCTCAATTGTTCTTTTGAGGGGCGGCCTCATTTTGGCATGGCAACAGCATCTCAGAGGCTTCGCGTCTTCACTCGTCTTTGTCGTTTTTAAACATATTCTGTTGTGACAGCTAGTCAGCAATTGTGCTTGGTCATGCTAAATGTCCCACGATATTATAAGACCGCCACTGTCATTGGGTGCGCTGTTGGCTTTAGTCAGTACGCATGCCTCGTGACAAGCTGATTGGGGGGGGGGGGGGGGGGCAGTGTGTGAGCCGGTGGCTTGACAGGCTGCTGAAGAGAAAGAAAGATGGCTGCACAAGGAGATGGGCATTTAAAAGGTCACCGTGCCTGAGCTTTGGCTCCGCCGTGTACCAACAATGTGTCATCGGGGCCAAAACCGAGAAAATGTCAATGGCCAGCCCACGTTGCCGGGCTGCTAATAATTAAAAACCCGATATAATGAGATCAAATACAAGAGCTGCATCAAACACAAGAACTCATGCCTTATTTTACTGAATTTTGTTGCTAGCCGAAACAGCAGCACCATTTTTATTTTTTTATTTTTTTTTAGTCCCGAAATTTATCAATTCTCCAACTGTCTTAAAATTCTAAAATCTTCATCAAGTCATTTGGAATGACAGGATTGTGTCGTTTGTAACCTACTTGGACAGTGTGACTTAAAACAGAACACGCACGCCATCCCCCAACTGTAGTCGAAGTGGACCAGCACATTGTTTTTGCCTCTGGTGCTGCACCTGTTCCGCACAGCAACAAGAGACCGAAATAATACCGGTCCGCCTTCACGTTAGCCCCGTCGCTCTCTCCTCATGCTGTCTTCAGCTTGTGGCATCAACGCGGCGCTTGCTTGGCGCAGTTGCGATTGGTTCGTCACATTCTGTATTGCTCGGTTTGGAGGCCCAAGAGCCGTGCCAATGTATCACTCTCTCGGCGTGACGGTATTACCACCTTGTCGAAGAAAATTGGCTGACTTCAGTTAGCCCTTTTTGCCACCTTTTTTTTCCCCCCGCTGTTCTTGTTTAGAAAAAAAAACAACCTAATCTCTGATCCCGTAGCCGCCTCGACTCCCTCCTGAGTCTCAGGGGTCCGTATAAGAGGCAAAGTGGCGGCAAATGCCCGTAAGCCGTCTTAGAGACGGCGGTGTGTCACAAGGTGATAACACCCACACAAACGCAGACACCTTCTTGTATCTTTGGTGAAGGGATTTTTTTTTTTTTTCTTCAAACTAATTCCCACCGCCGAGCTAAAATGCACTCTCGTTTACTTTGCATAAGGGGAATTGGCTCGAGCGCTTTTATCAGAGCGGGATGCTCAGTAATCACGTTTGGCTGCGTTGTTGCAGGTGACGACCGTCGACAGGTTCCAGGGTCAGCAGAACGACTACATCATCCTCTCGCTGGTCCGGACCAAAGCCGTGGGACATCTCAGGTAATAACTCAGCAAAGAAGAAATTGAATTCACTCGAAAATGTACCGTTCGAGAAGCGTATCGCACACCGCGTCTTGAATTGTCTTTTGATGAAAAGATAATTTCAAAATGTTGAGTAATGATTTTTCCCTTTGTCGATAACATTATTTAATGAACCAAAAAGTCATCAAGAAAGTCATCAACAAACAGTTACTGAAAAACCAATACAGTACTCCAGCGTTTTTTTGTTTTTGCGTTCAATTAGATGAGCGTTGAGTATGCGGCACATCTAGAGAGAGAGAGATGCTATTGTTCCCCCCTAATTACGTTGAAGATGCAGTCGAGACAAAGGTCCAACTTGCGGCAATCATTAAGAGGAGCTGCCATTCTTTGTCCTCTTTCTTTTTTTCAGTCTGCATTATTCACCTTTTTTTTATCTCTTCTCCCCCGCCGCCTTCCCTCCTCAGACTTGTCCCCCCCCACCCTGCCGTAAAGTCTCGTCTCGTAAGAGTAGATAATTGAGACGGAAGCCAACGATACTCCACTTGGCCTCGGGCCGTAACGCGCTGCCTACCTGCACAGTTCACCGCTCACATTGCCTTGTCAGCAAAAAGAAGCCAGCTCGACAATAAGTCATCCTCTTTTGCATGCCTCCGCTTTTTGCCGTGGGGGAAACTCTTAAATCTCTATTCCCAATGTAAGCAAGGAAACACAAAGAAATGTCGAAGGCCGCAGCCGGCTGAACCGACTCTTCTTTCATAGCGTTTACTCCATCTTGTCTCCCACTATTTTGGGATGGACATGCGCTGACTCCTGTCTAATTTTCCTCCATCCCTTTTTTTTTTTTTTTCTTTTCCCTCTTTCCCCAACCCCCTCCTCCTGGCAATCTGCTGCCTTGACAACCACAGGAGGTACAGACCATATGACAAGCCAACCCTTTGCTTCCACGGAGGGCATTCCTCCACACACACATTCACGCACTTTGACAGGGATACAGAGATGCAGACACACTCTGACTTAGACACACACACACACACACTGGTCCACTTTGCCCTGGCGTGTCACACTGTGCTGCCCAGGTGGGCGTCTCTTGGTCTGTGCCATGTCCGCAGGCTACCACGCGTCCTGATTGGCTCATCTCCTCTCGTCGCTCTGTCCTCATTGGTCGTGACTGATGTACTTTGTCTCTGTGGAGTTTTGTCGGTCCTCCTCATTTGGCTTCACAAGGACTGCATCATCAACTCACCGAGCTCCCGGAAGACATTAATCCCCTTAATCAGATGGACATTTTGTTTACAAAAAATGAAAGTGTGCCAGATTCCTCTCCATCAAAGCGAAGACTGCCCCTGCATTAAACGCTGGAGTCTTTTTTTTTTTTACCCTTCGCTCCAAACGTTCAGACATTCTACAAGCAAGTTAATGAGCCTCATTTAAGTCGTTCCATTAAGCTCCCCCAATGCTTAAAAAAAAAAAAAAAAAAAAAAAAACACTAAAATGTCACTCAAAAGTGCCTAAAGGTGCCATAATTCCTCTTAAATCAGCAGCAACTTCCTTTATATTCCGACATGCCCGAAAAGTCAACCCATTTTTTAAGCGTGCATAACCTGATCCTAATGTGTGTATTTGTAATAGTTATCACTAAATGACAAAAAATGTTGAAGCGTTGAAGATTATTGACTAATGAATTCCAACTTTATTTCAAATGGCTGCACGTTCATAATCATTAGATTCATTCACTGCGCCAGCATCGACACAAACTTGACATTTTCTGTCTTCTTCTTCAGGGACGTGAGGCGACTGGTGGTGGCCATGTCCCGAGCGCGGCTGGGCCTTTACATTTTTGCCCGGGTGGCGCTGTTCCAGAATTGCTTTGAATTGACGCCCGCCTTCAACCAGCTGACGGATCGCCCCTTGCAGCTGCACATCCGGCCACACGAGTACTACAGCCAGGAGCAACCGGTACGTACATACACTCACATACACACTCACATACACACTCACATACACACTCACATACACACTCACATACATACATACATACATACATACTCACATACATACTCACATACACACACACTCATACTCAAATACATTACATACATACTCAATACATACATACATACATACTCACATTCATACTCAAATACATACATACACACTCACATGCATACATATAGATACTCACATCAAAGTCAAAATCTGCTTTATTGTCAATTTCTTCACGTTAAGACACACACCAGCGTAATACACATACACATAAGAGCGATAAATAAGTATTAAGCAAATAACACAAATAAGAGGAGCAAAATAGAGCCAGCGTTCACATACTCACTCACATACATACACATACACATAGTCACATTCATACATACATACACATAGATACGCACACAAGCATACATACGCACACAAGCATACATACATACTCTCATTCATACATACTCACATACATGCATACACATACTTACATATACAAACACACATACATATACAAACATACATACACACACCCACACACAAACACACATACACCACATACACACACCACACACATCCACACAAACACCCCACACATCCACACACCTATACCACACTCACATACAACACTCACACCACACACATATACCACACTCACACATCCACACACACCACACACTCACACTCACATACACACACATATACCACACCCACCAACACACTCACACTGACACATACACCACACACACACCACACATATACCACACTCACATACACCCACTCACACACATATACCACACTCACATACACCCACTCACACACATATACCACACTCACATACACCCACTCACACACATATACCACACTCACATACACCCACTCACACACATATACCACACTCACACCCACACTCACACTCCCCACACACACCACACATATACCACACTCCCCACATCCACACACACACCACACATATACCACACTCACATACACCCACTCACACACATATACCACACTCACATACACCCACTCACACACATATACCACACTCACATACACCCACTCACACACATATACCACACTCACACCCACACTCACACTCCCCACACACACCACACATATACCACACTCCCCACATCCACACACACACTCACACTCACACTCACACCACTCACATTCACACATATACCACACTCACACTCACACACCCACTCACACGCTCACACATACACCCACTCACACGCACACACATATACCACACTCACATTTACCACACACACACATGCGCACACACACATATACCACACTCACACACACATACACACACATATACCACACCCACCAACACACTCACACTGACACATACACCACACACACACCACACATATACCACACTCACATACACCCACTCACACACATATACCACACTCACATACACCCACTCACACGCACACACATATACCACACTCACATACACCCACACCACACTCACACATATACCACACTCACATACACACACATCTACACACACTCACACTCCCCACACACACCACACATATACCACACTCCCCACATCCATCCACACACTCACACTCACACATATGCGCACACACACATATACCACACCCACTCACACGCTCACACACACATATACCACACACACTGACACATACACCCACACATATG